>NW_024582642.1:666869-675397 GCF_018398535.1 Haplochromis burtoni | reverse complement strand
TGCAAATGAGGGTTTAACCATACTCTGTTATGGGAATGTTTTGGGGAAAAACACTGGGATCACAAGGATGGAAAGGGCTGCAGACGGAGGTGAGAACTGCCACTGCTGACGATATGAAAGTTCGAGTTAGAAATCATTGTTCAGACGTTATGCAAAACAGATTAAGACCAGTAAGAGTAGAAATATATCGGCACCAATCCATTTATGATTCACCGTTCTATTTATGACATCAATACAAGTACACAAAGATTGCATGTTGAACATGGGGCTTCATTCACTCCTCATTTGGTAACTTTAGGTTGTTTTTTTTCCAGTGTTATGATATTGGTTCTTCTTACCGGGATACACTGCCACGGTCACACCTCCAAATTTTGGAGTGCAGAGAAACTTAAAGCTTAAAGAACCTTAAAGTATGAGCCACATTAAACCATACATTCACACAGTGTTTTAAGTACTTTATCTGTGTCACATATTGTGGGATAAAGCCAGAGTACTCAGAGAAACCCACTCAGGCTAACGCGTTGATGCCGCGCAGCCCCACACACGGGGCGATACGCGGTAACTCGCTAACGGAGATTTGCCGCGTTAATGCTGTTATGGCGTTAACGTAGTTTTAACGAGATTAACGCTGACAGCACTAATTTCTTAATTTGTTCTGTGAGCATGTGAAAGAATCTGACTGAAACTTACAGGTGACAACAACATAATAATCTAATGTTGGATCAGAGCTTAAAGCGATGTAGGGAGAATGCTTGCCAACAGATATCACACACCTGCTGATATGTTGTGCCATTGCTGTTACCTGTGATCAGTGCTAAGAAGGACAAACCCTAAGCTGTGGGGAGTGAATACGGAACGGCACTGTGGCAGAAGGCTACTGACAATCTGCAAGAAACTGACACTGTTAGATGGACGCAAACCAACTTTGAATGGTATTATTTCACATTTAACCACTTGAATAATAAAGGCTTATCAACAGGAGATTTAACACTTACCAACACATCCATGAAGAAAAAGGTCAAATTTGAATTTAATATTTCATATAAAGTAAGATTAAGGCTGTATATTTGCAGATTGTAGAGAAGCAGAACTACAAACATCTAAATACAAATGAAAATCATGGAAATTTGTCAAGTGTAAGTGACTTGAGCAGTGATCAGTAGCAAAGAATGACACATGGTATTCAATTGTATTTGCAATATACATTTACATAAAGCTGTACATTTAAAGCTTTGAAATACTCAGTATGTACACCTGCATATCAAGTGGTTAGAAAGCAAACAGGCATTGAACACATTCAGCTGTATGACATTTAACAGTCTGGGTGCCAAAACGACAGATCAATAGCTGTTTGCACAGAACACCCAGTATGATCACAGCATGAAAAGAAAGCATGAATCCCGGTGTTGTGTAGTACATTCAGCAACATGATACTGGAAAAGCAGATTAAAATGTTGGTTATAAATTCAACAAAATTATTTGTTTTTAAATGCAAGCAGTGCAGTGCCCCTGCCTCTGACCAAAGTAAAACTCATACAAAGTGATGGAAACTACAAAAGATACAAAATTAGTCTAGAACTGAATACATAATAAGTGGACTTTATTCCCTTAAGTAAATTGAATCATTCTTGGTGGGTCTATGGATGCATTTAAGAACAGTAGAAACATAGCAGCCACTTAGTTCCATGAAAGCTAAAGTGAAACTCATCTTAAAACTTTACATTTCCACAAACCCTGGTGTGAATTTTTCTGTTCCTGCTCGTGATGGTACATTGCTAAGTATGTTGATAGTAAGCCAAGGAGGTGACCTCAACAGCATGTTCCATAAAGGACAAGAGGGGCAAAAACAGAAACCACTTAACCCCGGGGATCCAGTATGGCCTTCAACAATGCCATATCATTTCTCTCCACATGATCATATAAATTGACAGGTGCTACATGATCCCACACCAAAATCGTTACCGTTACATAATCTGTTAAATTTATGTGGCTATGCTACATGAAATGCTGTGATTATGAGCCACGGTGAACAAGTAAACTGACATTAAAGTTTGATAAAAGTGCTTCAGGGTGTGGTAATAACTGAAGTAAAAAAAAACCTGTTTCCTCCCTATTGGACGATTATTTTTATACTTCGTGTTTATAGCTACCAGTTGATCAGAACACCAAAACTACTTTGCTGTGTGTTCATAAGAGGGAAAAAAAAGTTACAGTTGCATTGAATAAAATAAATATGTGCATATATATATATATATATATAATTGCTGCGCTTTTCATAAACTCCTGTGGTGTTAAAAGGCTCTAGGTATTTCATATGACCAGCATGTGAGCATTTAAGGTAAATGTTATCCCTTTAAATATTTATCTAGACTCATTTTTTTAATGTTCAAGCTTTCCTTGAATCTTTCTTGTCTGGACATCTAAACTATGTGGCTCTCTGTTATACACTGTCTGGAGAAGCCAAATGTCCAGATACAACTAATTATTCATCTCAGGCCACAAATCCACCAATGGTTAATCTAGCCATCTTACAAATTGAGCACTTTGAAGACACTTCATGGTAAGAGGGACTCCCACAGGTTTCAGAGAGACCTCCATTTATACCACCTGTTATGACCCTAGTAGGGTCTGTAGGGATTTTGATTTCTCCTGCCTTAGGTGTTGTCCTTTCCCCAGCCAACTTTACTAAGCAATTAAGGCGGAGATTTCAAGGCTGGAGAAAGGGCGCTCTAGTGCCAGAGAGTCTTGTTGGTTTGCAGCCAGGGACCTGTGTGTGGTAGCTGTTTAATCCTGTTCTGGTAGCACTTTTTGACTTACTTTTATATTTAGTCACCGACTACAGAGCCTTGTTGTGTTTCCATTCTTCTAAAGGCGATGGCGACTTGTCTCTTTAAGCTTGATTAGTTAGAACAGATTAATAAGAATATTTAATCTAACCATGTTGCCTTCACATCTTCTTTTTTTAAACCACATTTTGTTGCTTTTCCACATCCCCTGGACCTTTTAGGGAAACATGACAACAACCAACCATTTCCACCAATTATTCATCGGATTTCTTTCAAGAGGGGTAAAAATCCCTCCAGCAAATAATCTAAGTTGGATTTCCACAACATCCAGAAAGACTAATTGACTAAATCAGGGTTCTAATAATTCACAAGTATGAATGTCTTAAATTTCCTCTGTAAAAAACTGAACAGAAAATTGGACTACTTATTGTGAAGTTCCTGAACATTTATAAAATATCAACTCCTGACAAGGATCCGTTTTGGGGGAAAAGAAAGCTCAGAACTTACTTCAAAATCAAAATTGGAGGATTTTTGAGAAACAACTGTAAAAAAATATATATAAACAAAAAACTGGTATGAATAGGACTGGACTGGTAGTCTGGCATAATTGAAAGGCCACTGTGAGGATGAGAAAGTGAGAGGTGAAATTAACAAGGAGAGAAAATAGATGAAGAAAGTAATCAGAAAGGGAGCAAGTAAAGGATTCAAGTAAAGTGAACGGCTACTTTAGCTATTAGCAGTGGCTAATGGTCGAAGTGTAGCTTTTTGCTACATGTGTGCAGTGCAGCTAAGAACTAACAAAACAACAACTGTAACAACGTGATTAACAAGAATAACTGTTTCAAAACTGTGTGTGTGTGTATAGATATCTATCTATCTCTATAGATATCTATCTCTCTTTGAGCACTTTCTTTGAGAAAGTGCTGAAATATATATGTCTTTGAGCAATCATCTGGACCGCAAATGCCAAGACAGATTTTGTGACCGCAGACAGCCATGCTGCCCATCACTGTAACTTGTCTTTCTGGGTGGGAAGTAACAAAGTACAAATATTTTGTTACTGTATTTAAGTACAATTTTCAGGTATCTGTTCTTTACTCGAGTAGTTTCATTTTCGACTACTTTTTACTTTTACTCCCTACGTTTTTAAACAAATATCTGTACTTTCTACTTCTTACATTTTCTAAACAGAAAACGTTATGTTTGCTTTAACGGATTTGGGTCGAGTTACTTTGTCACTGCGAGCCTTCAAACATCAAGCCCATTTGAAAATAATCACTAGAAAGGCAGTCCTGCGTGTTTAATAATCACCGGAGGATGTTGCATAAAAAGAGAGGACGTGTACCACAGTCGGGTTAAAGTGGGAAGGTGTTTTTAACTTTAACTCGGACAACATGTGTCCTCTTTGGCTTCACCGATGTAACTAAAGCGATATACTGTATGACGCGGTAAATATGTCTCTGAGTGATAAACCTGCAGTGTTGCTGACAATACTGTTGGCTTTCCCGGTTTCCTGTAGCCTTCACTTAGTTCACTTCTGCACTGAAATCAAATTGTAGTATTCATCATGACTACAAAACAGTACAAGTATTGTTCTGCTGTGATCTTCTACACAGTTGTCTCCTGGAGCATAATTTGGCACACAGCCCTACAAACACGAGTAAGAAATCATATTTTTTGTCTGCTTTTTCCCAGCTTACAGTAGCTAAACATATTTATGTATTAAATGACTTCTGTAATGAACTAACTGAACGCTTGTGGAGAAGGAAATGCAGTATGACTGTTCTAGATCAGGACAATGTGAATGTGTTTGAAATGAAAGGACCGCAGTGGATAAGATTTGACATTCTCTTAATCTGCTACATGTAACCAGTGTGGAAACATTACTGTTATTGTGTGCCTTAGTGAGTGACCTCTGTGTGACCCTGTGCCCTGACCCGAGGAAGCTGTGTCTCTATTTTGTAAGCCCTGTATGCTAAACCCAGCACAGTAAACTGGCCTTACAGGGAGGCTGTCATACAGTTAATGGGCAGAAGACTAACAATGCGGAGGGCAGGTGTCTGTAGAAGGCCAAGCTGTGACTGTGAGTCAGTCTAACGAGCGTGTGAATACTCAGTGTGTATGCTAGTGCACGACACATTTTGTTGTACGTTATGGTTAAGTAACAAAGACACGAGGACTCAGACATCCTCACTCCAAAGAAGGGAGTCTGCTGGTGCGTGCGCTGAAGGCCTGACACCCCAGGGGTGCTCCTTGGTTTATTTGGCTCTGCGCTTTGTCAATGAATGGCACTGCAACAAACAAATCGTTTATTTATTTATTTATGTTTCTGACTGTTTTTAGTATCAATTAAATCTAAAAAGCAAGTGACAGGCCACACAAAGTTGATCATTTTGGCTCCAGATTTTTTTCCCGAACAGTATCCAGACCAAAAAAAAGTATTATGACTAAAAGTAATCCAAGCCAAAGACAAATACATAAAGAACAGCATTTTAGCCTGAGGTACAGGAGGAGTAACATGTAAAAGGAAGCACATTATCTGTTTGTGTCCAGGTGAAGGCAATCTGCCAGAGCAGGCTAAACTGTAAGTACCGTGCAGCTGGTTCCTGCTGAGATATCAGGTGTAACAGAATTTTTAAGGCCCATCAAGCATCTTTCAAAATAACTGTCAGTAGACTCACATCACAAGAAGCTTCACATCATCTGTCAATCAAGAAGTGGTTACACAAGAGGCCAGTTTCAAAACAGATATCAACCTTGATTAACAAGCGCATTTCTTTTCACTCTTCCTTTAAGTTCACTCACTCACTCGGTTTAGCCAGTCTCTTCTCCCAGTTCAAACCACACCATGATGCTACAGGTCATCCAGCTCCAGGATGACTCGTGCCAGGCTGAATAACATATGTCAGGTTCACTAACTTTGGTGAGGTGAGCCCTCAGCTATGCTGAAATCATTCATTCTTTTACAGATGCTACACTGTTGGCATGCCATTACAACCAAGTCTACCATGACAGGAGTGAGTCAGAGTAATGCTTAATCACTTCCTCTCAGTGCCTATGACAGCATATTACAGAAAAAGTGATTTTAGGGAAAATAAATACATGAAAGAATTCAATGATGGTTCTGGAGGATATGGTAGCTTTCCAAGAAAACAACACAGTGATCTACTAACTAATGTGTTAATAGCTAATGTGCTCTTCCCTATATATCCATGCCATACATGCAGTGTGTTCTGTGATTATGTTCATGGGTCAGCGCTTCTTAAAAAGAATATGCAGAGAAAAGGATTTCCTCAAAAAAATCCTTAAAGGAATGAACACTGATTAACTTAAGCTAGGTTATTCATTTTTAGGGTAAATATCTGGTAAAGACTATAAATAGGTCTTGGAATGATGGATCCTTGAAAAATCTAAAATATTTGGATGTCCAGTCTCTGCTATCAGATTTAGAGGCCTGTAGAGAGCACAGTGTTGAAGGTGGGGGCTGCTGTATTCTGTACATTTCTCGTATACAAGGCACATAATTCATATTGTTTAACCCTCACATACTGTTCAGGTCAAATTTGAGCAGTTTTGACATTTCACAGCAGGAAAAACATCCTTCATTTCGTTCTTTTGCCACAAAATGTGATGACTTTTACTAAAATGACCAAAAATGGACAAAAAGAAACACACAGAAGTGTATCTTTCCCTTTGAATCGTTTCAGGCAAATCTGAAATTTGATGAGTTGGAGAGCCTGACGCAGCCTTGAGTACTGCGCAGAAAAGAAAAATCAGAAATGTGTGGCGTCTTCAACTAATAAAATTATTAAACTTTTTCTTCCTTTTAACGAAAACTCTAATCTTTGGGGAAAAAACGTAACCAGAAAACTGTGTGTTGGCTACAAGAACACATGAGATGAGATGGTACGGTTGGTATACTATAGTATCAACTGATCATACGGTGATCATACAGTTTAAGGTCCCTCATCCCAGCTTCCTGTTCATCTTAAAAGATTTTCTCCATCCCAAACCTTCCAAACAGCCTTCAACTGCAATTACACAGACCTTTCAAAGGCAAGCGGAGGGACAGTGAACATGCATAGCTGAGTGTATGGCTATATATAAAAAAAGAACACTGGGTGTTGCTAGAGATGAACAAAAAATACTGAGGGATGAGCTTTATTATGGCAACACCCTGGACAAAGAAGACCACAACGGGAGGAGTGTCCCAAGAATGTACACTGGCCTGCAGCGAGGGAAGGAAATGAAAACGAGCAGCTGTAGACAATTGTCCACACAACCTGTGGGCTCCACGAGAGTAACTGAGTGCCCAAGCTATGCATCATTATCTGTGCCATCAGGATTTTCACCGTGGTCTAGGACAGAGGACCCACAGCAAAAACACTGCTTCCTCTGTGTCAAAAATGTGTCGGTTTAGAGGATATGAGACAGACTACCAATCAATGTGAGTATTAAACTGAATACAGAGTACAGTGTTTCATGTGTCATGAGCCCCATCTAAACATGTAAGTGTCCAGTCAATGTGTAGTCAACCTGATTCATCTAAATGCTAAAAACTTTGGAAAGTCTTCGTTAATGTCCTCCTGTGAATAAAAATGTGTAGGTTTAGAGGATATGAGACAGACATAAAAATAAATGTGAGTAATTAAACATGAATAAGAGTAAAGTGTTTCATGTGTCAAATGAGCCCAATCATAAAATGTAAGTGTCCAGTAATGTGTAGTCAAATGATTCATCATAAATCATAAAAAATTTGGAAAAGTCTTAGTTAATGTCCATCCAAGTGTGAACCAGTCAGCAGTCTCAGAATAAAAGAAGGCGGGGACGTTTGTGCTCCATATAATCCCTGAGCAAAGTCACTGAACATTCAGAACCCACTGGCCACGGCTTAGGCACAGGAAACCAGTCTGTCCTCCTTTCTGTGAGCCCCCTCTTAGGTGATAAAAGAGAAGTGTTATGGGGGCTGCAGTTTGTTAGAAACGGGGAGCTCAGTGCAGTAGCCTTTGACAGACTTGCAGTACAGCGTCATTCCCGGGGCCTGTAGGAGCTGTAGAATCTGGGGTAGAGGGGCGTGTAGTGGGAGGAATGGCTGTAGGAGGTGGAGGTGCCAGAGGTGAGGTAGGAGCTAGAGGGGGTAAAAGCAGAAGGGGAGCTGTAATAGGCAGATGAATAGCTGTGGGAAGAAGATGGGGAGTAAGGGAAGGAGTAAGGGGAGGATGAGGAGGGAGTGTAAAGGACGGATGAGCGTGTCATGCTGGGCACGGGACGAGTTCGAGGTGAGGGGCTCCACGTGGACCGTCTGAGACCCAGACCAGGGGACCGATAGGGAGAGGAGGGAGCAGATCCTGGCTGGGTGGGCCTGGTAGTGGGGGAGAGAGGAGGGGTGTGAGTGTGTGGAGTGCAGTGCCTGGATAGGCCTGAGGGGCGAGCGGGAGCAGGGGAGATGTTCGCGCTGAAACTGGGGGAGTCGACCACAAACGTCCGCACCCCCACCGTCCACTGGGAGTGAGAAACCCTCAGAGGGGTTGAGGGTGGGGTCTGTGCTGAAGGAGGCGAGGGGGCCTCCAGAGAAGGGGGGCTCCCTGGCATTGGAGGGCCACTCAGCGAGGCAACCGATGGTAATGACGGACTGTGAGAGGATGCGTGCGAGGTGGGGGAGGTGGTAGCTGAGGCCAGAGCCGCAGTGGCTGGGCTAAGGTGGTCAGAGGGATCATCGCGAAGAGCTGGTGTGGGGCTGAT
>NW_024582642.1:665053-666844 GCF_018398535.1 Haplochromis burtoni | reverse complement strand
AGAAGGGAGGCTGCCAGGGGCCAAAGCTGGACTGGACCCTTGAGCAGGATTGGAGGCTGTAGTCAAAGTCGAGGGACTTACTTTGGGGGTGCTGGTTTTTCCACGGGTCAACCTGCTCCCCCGGGTGCGATGGGACTGCTCCTGATCAAAGGCCAAGTCCTCCAAACGCTGGGTGAGGGCCAGTTTCTGCTGGATGGCCATCCGCAGGAGAGAGTTCAGAGTCTTCTTCTCATCCTCGGCTGCAGCCAGCTGCCTCTGCATCTCATCCAGCTGGGTCACATACTCATCACACCTGCACAAAGCAGACATTTGAGTAGTGTAGAAAATGAACTAAAATGTAAAATGTGGAAAGAAAGACAGATGATGTTTGCACTCTAATTGGATAGCTAAACATTACCTGGTGGAATGTATAAGTTAGTTTGAGTATGGTGAAAAAGATACGTGATGCTAGTTAATAAGCTCCAGATAAAAGCAGCTGGGTGCTGTGTGGAACATTTGTAAAGACTGAAACAAGTAAAATGAGGAAAATGTAAATGCATGAAATATCAACCTATTCTTTAAGATGACAAAGTCTGTTGACTGAGAGGAAACACAAAGCTGAGTTTTTGGACCGTTTGTCTTTAGAAATAGAGCTGGGCTGTGATGTACATTACATCCTGGTTGTCTGTGTGGGTGCTCGGTCATCCAGATCATGGTAATCCTAAGGAGCTTGGAAAGAGAAATGACTGGACTTCTTATTACATCCTGGTTAAATTCTTTAGAGGCTTTCCCTGACACACTAACCCACAGGTATCGAACTCCAGGACTCGAGGGCCGGTGTCCTGCAGGTTTTAGATCTCACCCTGGGTCAACACACCTGAATCAAATGATTAGTTCATTACCAGGCCTCTGGAGAACTACAAGACATGTCGAGGAGGTCGTTTGGCCATTTAAATAAGCTGTGTTGGATCAAGAACACATCTAAAGCCTGCAGGACACCGGCCCTCGAGGCCTGGAGTTCGACACCCCTGCACTAACCCAACACATGGATTCTCAAAGAATTTCTGGAAATGTTTGTGCTTCAGTATGTTCTGCTTTGTTCTCTGACCTGGTAGCAAACATGGCTCGCAGAGAGGAGAACGTGGCGGCGTCTTCCTTCAGGGCCTTTAATTCGTTCCTCAGCTTTGTCATGGTGTCGGTCACCATGGACTTCTCCGCCTCATACTTACTCTTCAGGTTGGCCAGAGCCACTTCTGCTGTCTAGTTAAACACACAGACATATTAGTGACTGTATATTCAGCCCCTTTTCCATTAGTACCTACTTGGATAAACTGGTTTTGAATTACTGTGAAGTGTCTGTGAAGGTTCATCGTAGTCTAAAAAGCTTGGAAAGAAAAGCATCTGGACTTTAAGTTTCTTGAAGAAGTTTCACCTCTCATCCGAGAAGCTTCTTCAGTTCTAAAAGCAATTGGTGGAGAGTCCCAGATTTTTAAGCCCTATTGGGAGTGTCCCTAAGAGGTTCCTCTGTCTAGGGAGAATCAGAAGGGCAAATGGAACAATACTGTCAACCCTTATGTAGCAGGTTTGTCAGAGAAACTCAGGAGAGTCTTCTCAAAGCACGACATCCCAGTGTACTTCAGACCAGCCACACAGTCAGACAAAAACTGGTCCATCCCAAAGAGAAGTTTAACAATGTGGTGTATGCTGTACAGTGTAGTGAGGAATGCTCAGACCTCTACATTGGAGAAACCAAACAGCCACTTCATAAACACATGGCACAACATAGAAGAGCCACCTCCATGGGACAAGACT
>NW_024582642.1:651582-664178 GCF_018398535.1 Haplochromis burtoni | reverse complement strand
CTGGTTCCTCTCTTGGATAAGGATAAGGAAAGCTGCATGGAGGAGATCCTGAAGCTCAAATCTTTACTCAGCACCAAGAGAGAGCAGATAGCCACTCTTCGACTGGTGCTCAAGGCTAACAAACAGGTGAGTATGGAAACGTGATGGTTAAGTTATTATAGGCAACAATATTTCAATAATTTTCCATTGCTGACATTTCCCTACGTGTATTTAACAAAAAAGTAAAACCCCTCAGAGAGTTTTAAGCATTCCCGGGCTGCAGTCCTCTGTTTGGACAGCTGCAGTGACCTGTCCACTGCCCGCTGTAGGTGTTTCACCTGGGGAGGAGACAGGAGCAGATAAGAAAAAAGGAAACCACTGGAGGTGTCACATCTTATGCCGGAAGAAAAGAAGGTGGTAGAGAGGAGGAACAACGACTGACACTATATTGCCTAAAGTATTTGCTCATCTGCCTTCACACGAACATGAATTGGACCATGGACCATGTCACCACTACTCTAGAGTCCAGTGGTGGCGTGCTTTATAGCATTTGAATTGTGTTTGGTGATGTAAGGCTTGGATGTAGCTACTCGGCTCTCTACACACTGTTCTTGAGCTAATCTTTACACCACATGAAGTTTGGAGGTCTGCAGCGATTGACTCGGCAGAAAGTTGGAAACCACAGCCACTATGCACCTCAGCATCCGCGGAGCCCACTCTGTGATTTTATATGGCGTACCACTTTATGACTGACTTTCTGTAGATCCCGATCGCCTCCACTTTGTTATGTACCACTAACAGCCGCCTGTGGGATATTTAATAGCGAGGACTTTTTCTTTAAAAAAATGTTTGTAGAAGCAGTCTGCATGCCCAGGTGATTGATTTTATACACCCATGTTCATGGAAGTATTTGGAACACCTGACTGCTTGTAGGGATGAGAAAAGACCTTTGGCAATATAGCAGCACATCAGGAGGTACAGGCAGATGTACCTGGTCTCTAATGATGGCGCTGAGGTTGTAGATGTTCATGGGCTCCCTGCGCAGCTCACCAGCAGGCTCCATGGCTGGCGATGAAGATGACGATGACGATGAAGAGGCACTGATGCTAGATGAGCGGGTTGGAGGTGTGCTAGGTGGCAGGCTCTGCTCAGATGGCACCTGAAGGACCTCTTTCTCCACTCTTCGGCTCCCTCCATGTAAGGGCTCTTTGGATGGAGACTCCGAGGGCGTCCGCGACTCCCCTGGAGTTGAGGTTGTTGAAGCAACAGCAGCAAGCCGTCTGGCTAGGCGTGGTGTGAGAAGAACTTTGCTGTTGTCTGTACACATGGCTTTGAGACTAGAACTAAGGCCCCTGAGGCCCCTGCCTTGTCTGGAAGAATAGAACAGATAATAGAACAGAACCTTTAGTGTCATAGGTGCTTTAAACCTGTTCTTTCTCAACTAAGACATCAAGTACAAGAAAGCAAGCAAACAGCTCAATGCTCACCAAACCCTCACCCTTAAGCTCCCAGGCCTCTCGTAGATGATATTATTTTTTAAAGAAGTTTTTATAGAACAGACAAACACACCTATAATGTGAGTCGTTTTATTTATTATTTGTATTTCCATGGATACTCTAAGAGCAGTAAAACAGTCACACCTGTAGTAATCCAGCATGACACGGTTGGGCGTCTCATCGTTGCACAGGCAGACATGGTGGTAGAGCTGGGCGAGCTCCTCACTCAGGGTTACCAGCTCGTCCTGAGCTGCGTTCAGTGCCCCTTGGCTCTCATTAGCTGCTGACTGAACAGCCTGCAATTCAAACTCCAGGCTACAAATCTGAAAAGAGAGGAGAAGGAAATGAGAAAAAATTAACATATGCACAACTGTTAAGTACCTGGGACACATAAATAAAGTGTCCCAGGTACTTAAATTTAATAATCGAAATTTTAATCATATACGTAATAATTTAAATATGAATGTTGCAAAAACTTATTTTTACTCAATGATCATCTCTCATATGGACTATTGTTTGACATTCTGGTCACTTGCTTGTCCAACAACACTTAAAACTATTGAAAACATTTATAAAAGAAGTTAAAAACTACCTGACAAAAAACCGACTTCCCACCACCACTGTCATGTGTTAAAAAAAAACATAAATTACTGAACTTCAATAACTTAGTGAAACTTAAAAGAGTGAGTTTAATATATAAAGTCTTACACTCCCTTGCTCCACCACCACTAAAGCAGTTCATTAGGCATAAAGAAAGCTCAGACAGGACCACTCGAGCTACAATCCGAGGAGACTTGTTTATACCCCACAGACGGACAGCATTTGGGCAGAACGTCCTCTCTGTTAAGGGAGGCCATCTGTGGAACAGTCTTCCTCAACCCATTAGAGAATGCTCTACACTCAATTTGTTTAAGGCAAAGGTTAAAAACTGGTTATGGACAAATCAAGTGTGTGATCATGTATGAGTTGTATAGTTTTAATGTTTTATTTGGGAACAGAATGGTGTGTATGTGTAAGTTTGGTGATGGAGTTTTTATTACGAATGAATGATGAATTTTTATGAATTATTATGTCTATTTTTTTATGTTTAAGGACAACAGATGGAAATTAGCCTTTGGCTATAATCTGGCATGTTTACATTCATGTAATTTTTTTTTTTTTTACATTTGTTCATTAACATGCACTGTCCTAAATAAATAAATAAAAAAACAACAACAAAAAACTGAAATTGTAGTCCCCCAAAAAACAAAAAGCAGAATATTGATTGATGTCCCAGAAGTTCAACACTAGCTGTTTCTCAGTGAAATCCTTTCTCTTTCTTGGCTCTTGGTGGAGGTGGACGCATCTTTTTCCCCTCTCCCTCCCTTACCTTTTCCCGCTTGGCTTTTATGTCCTTGTCAAGTCTTGTCTTGAAGTTCTCCAGAGGCCTGCTAATGTACTAATCATTTGATTCAGGTGTGTTGACACAGGGTGATATCTAAAACCTGCAGGACACCGGCCCTCGAGGCCTGGAGTTTTCTACCCCTGAGTTAAACAAACCCTTCTCATTGCTATGAGCTGAAGGATAGTTGGTATATTCCAGTCTGCTCCTACCATTACCACTGAGCCTACTCTTTACCACTGATATCTGTGCTTCACCCACATTATTGTAAGTGCTATGAGGACACTGAGTAAAGTAAGGGGAGAAAAGCACTTACAATAATGTGGGTGAAGCACAGATATCAGTGGTAAAGAATAGGCTCAGTGGTAATGGTAGGAGCAGACTGGAATATACCAACTATCCTTCACTTAGCTGTTCGTAACCAAATGCTGTTCCCTTCAGAACAGAGATAATGAATGTGTCACCCTGTTACTCAGTATCTGAGAACTGGAATAGAGAACCATCTCTTTGCTTTCATTCAAACATACTGCATATCGGCTTCAGCTTTCATTCCCCATCTGTCCACTACCTTCATTTTCCTCCACCTATCTGTCAGCCGACTTCCTTATTCTCATGCACTATTCTTACAACTTTGCCAAATCAGTTTTCAGGTTTGCAGCCCGTTTGTTGCATGACTGCAGGAGCTGGTGTCACCAGCACTCTGTAGCTGACATCACCATCCTGCCTAAGCTGGTATAACCACTGTAAAAACCTATATAAATCTGTGAAGAGACAGCTGAACACTGTTTGAACTGAACACTCCTCTCAGAGAAAGACAACAGCAGCCACATTCATTGGAAAGCAATAAGTGATACTTTCACATCCACCTGTCCTCCCGCAGCCACCAACCCCAAGTCTGATAGACAGGGAGGCCAGTTCTCTCTGCAGAGGGCCTCCAAACACAATCCACTAGGTTTCATTCACTCAACACACAAATTAATGAAACTGGCAAAACTAATCATACCCTCACATCAAGTTCACAGTGTAAAGATAGAGAATGTGAAACATTCACTCTCACAGACTCACAGGAGAGGAGAGGAAACAGACTCTATGACAACAGGCAGTATGACTTTGTTACCTTATCCCGTCCCTCCCGGCAGTTCTTTTCCAGAGAGGCAACCTGCCTCTCCAGCTTCTGGAGCTGACTCCTTTGCCTTGGCTTCTCCTCCACAGCTCCCTCCACACACTGAGCAAGCTTCTCATGGAGCACTTTTAACTCTGCCTTGAGCTCCACCACCTCTGTCACAGCCACACGGTACTTGCACTGCAAGATCTCCAGACTGGGAGTTTGGTATGAAAATACCAGACTTTTACTCTTCTCCTCTGCAGTTTCTCCTTCCTCCTCAGCCTCATCGTCTCTATCCAGCACCAGCAGACTTTCACAGTTGAGTTGAGAGGTGGGACTGCTACAAGCCTCCTGGCTGACCCTTCGATGAAGACAGCGGAGAGCAGAGACTTTCTGGCTCAGGCGGAGGGTCTTCTCGTGCTGCTCGGTTAGGGCCCCCTGGGTGTGCTGCAGCTGAGTCTGGGACTCCTGCAGGCTCGTCATCAGTGCTGCTTTCTCATGTTCAACCTGAAGAAGACAAGTGCATGATTAAGGAAAGCCATACCCCGCGTGACTTAATAAACTGCAGTTTCTGAGGTTACAGTGATGTCAACATAATCGTTGTAAGAAAGTAAAAAGATAACAAGAGGTGCAACCACAATCCCATTTCTGAAAAAAAACTGAGAGGCTGTTTAAATGAAAATAAAAACACAACATTTAAATGGGAAGTAATTCAGTGACAGTAGCACAGATATCACAATCTGAACATCTTCTGGAAAAAATCGTTTTAATATCTAAACATATTAAAAGGGGAAAACCAAAGGTTACGCTGCTACTGATGTGAAGATGTGAATTAGAACCCGTTCAGGAAGAAACTGTTCTGAGCCTGTACTTGTCGCCAAGGCCGTGTATACTTATGTCCATGTTTGACACCATCATCATCTAAGCGACACCTAGAAATGTTTCCTTGTCTGCCACCAGAATGAGATTGTCCAGCACTAATTCAAACTAAAGTTCATCAGCAACTGTGCAAACAAACGCAGAAGCAGCAAGCTGCAACCTGGAAGCCACTGGCTGTTGGTGGCTAAAGCATAGGTGGACGTTAGCTGTTAGCCTAGCCCTTATCTCACTGATATATTTCACATACATTCTTACTAACTGGGCTTCCTGGGGACCACAAGAACAATTTACTTTGAGAATCACACAGATGCACTGATTTCCAGTTTTCAGCCAGGAACAGTTATCCCAGAAGACCAATTATGAACCGGTGTGTTTCATGCACATTTTGTGCACAGCGACAAGCCACATGCTACACTGTTTGCATGTAAGTGAGTGAAGACATCAGTGCATCTCTAGTCATAACAGCAAAACGGGAATAATAGACAGATATATTTCTTCTTAAAGCATTATTAGTTATGTCATCCAAAGAAAAGCTGATTTTTTTGTTGTTGGTTTTTTGTACTTTTATTCAAAGTACATGCTACATTTTTCCTCAAAAGCTTATTTATCATCCTCACAGTTTTTAGTCATATTAAACAAACACTTTTTGTGCTCAGTTTAATCCCCCCAGGGTCAGTAAATCTCTCCAGTATGCTCTGGGTCTGCCACTTTTCTAGCCTAGAACGCCTCACCCACGAGATGCTCAGGAGGCATCCTGGTTCTCTCTATGAGGGGAAGTAGCAGCTCTACTCTAAGCTCCACACCCTACTTCAGAGGAAGCAAATTTCTGCTTATATCTATGATCTCATTCTTTCCATCTCCTGCTTCATTCACCCTTCACTCACGAACATCCTTAAATTCGTGCATTTTTGTGCTTTCCCGGTCTTGAACCACGGGCTCAAACTGGGAGGTGCTGATTCTCTTCACACCTGCTTCATACTCAGCTGCACAGCACTCCAGTGCAAGCTGGGGGCAGATGAACCCAACAGAACCATCATCTCCAAATAGCAGAGACGAGATCCTGAGACCACCAAACAGTCCACGCCTTGGCTGCTCCTAAAAAGCCTGTTCCTAAATGCCTTGAACAGAACTGGTGACGAAGCAGTCTGACTCACTGCTGGTAATGTGAAGCAGACTGGGTGCGGTTGTAGAAGTAAATTAATTTACTTTGACATAAACTATTACATTTATTAAACTGACTGTCTTCCTTAGTCTACATGTCAGGATGATATCATTGGAACTTACCGCTATCAGCTGCTGCTTGAGCTTCTGAATCTCTGTCAGGTTCATCTCAGTAAGGAGGTCTGATGTGGCGGCCCCCTCAGTTTTCAGACACTGCCTTCTGCACTCTCCATTAGCCCTGAGCGCTGAGCCCACAGCCGTCACTGGTCCTGAGCCACTCTGAAGGTGACCATTACATCTGGCAGATTAGAGCAGAAAGTGTCTTGTCACAAGCTATAGTGTCAATAACAGTAAGAAGAAAAGTTTTAAAGCAACTTCATGTAAGCAACGACCTTTGAACACAAGCAGCTGTGGCCAGTGACCAATTAGTAACTGCTGCACCCCCCCTTACTCTCCCATTTCCGCAGATTACAGTCTGAATGCACTGGGTCAAGGAGACAGGTCTGTGTGCCTGTGTTTGTAGGTGTGATATCCACCTTGTTGGCTCCTCTGTGTTTGGGGAGAGCAGAGTAGTTGGGGTAGCAGTGCCACTGGGCGGTGCTGAGGAGAATATTAGATTTGCACTCCCAGTGTAGGCCACATCACACATGCTGAGGTGGTGAACAAGTTCTCTTCGCAGGTGGTTCTTCTGCTCGCGCTCACTCTTCAGAGACTCCAGCGCCTCCTCCAGCTGGGCGTCTGAGATGTCCTTCAAACGCAGTGCATCCTGTAACTGGCTGGTCAGCAGCTCTGTCTCCTCCTCCAGAACTTTGATCTCATGTTTCAGGCCTTCATACTCCACCTGAACAAGAGTGGACATTCACATTCAAACGTATGAACCTTTATTTTGAGTTACTGCTACATTGTTTAGGTGATTAATATATATTAAAATCAAAATTGCTTTGAAATGTTTGTAAACACAATATATATTTATTCTAAACTTTATGCATATATTTTGTGCAATTGCAAACCTAAATACTTCAGCTTTACATACTTCAGCTTAGATAGGCATGTTGATGCCCAGAGTGACAAGTAGGTCCAACTTTGTAAAAAACACATTCCTCCTGCTGCTGGTATCACTCACCAGGCTAAGCAGGTTTTGTTACTGTGGTCACATGCCACAGTAGATTGAGGGCTGCTGATGCTAACAGACTCAATAAACTGATCTGCAAGGCCAGCAGTGTTGTGGGGATGGAGCTGGACTCTCTTAAGGTGGTGTCGGAGAGGCGAATGTTGTCCAAGATAAAGCCAATGTTGGATAATTCCTCCCACCCACTCCATGACATGCTGGCTAGCCACAGGAGCACGTTCAGTGAGAGACTGAGATTACCAAAAAGCACCACTGAACAACACAGGAAGTCATTCCTGCCTGTGGCCATCTCCCTGTACAACTCATCCACCTAACACACTGTATACTGCAATAGCTACACCCTTTTTGCACATGCTCTTCTTTCTTATTTAGATATTAATCAGTAAGTGACTTATATGTATATATTGTGCTATTTCTTACTTCCTGTATTGTCTGTTATTCTTACTGTTTGGACTGGAGCACTATAACCAACATAAATCCCCTAGGGATCAATAAAGTATTCTGAACATCTTCTCCTTGACAGTTCACAAATAAAGCCAAACCCCCACGTTTTGTTTTGCCAGTAGCTATCTCCCCATATGTGGGTGAAACCAGGCAGATCCACATTGGTCTCGGATGTACTGATTCAACCATGTTTCAGAAAAACATGAGTGAGCACCGACGGTATATGTGGTCGGGCGTGGCCTGCGGTGCCATGCAGCGAGGGTGGACGCACCTGCACGGCATCCTTAATCAAGCCCGCCGAGTTAAAACACAGGGACTCGGGGTTGGTGGGAGTTGTGGTGTGATGTGATTTAAATAAAATGGCTCAAAACTATGATCCCTGGACCCGCCGCGTCTCATTTACACCACAGTATACTTTCTGAGTTTTCACCAATATCTCTAGCTTATCACTTCTGTTGGGCAGAGCTGACATTTCTCATTATGACTGCTGCCAGAAAGGGGCTCTATCTCTGATTCCAATCCTTCACCTTTGCACCAGCACAGCAAACACAAAAACACCTCTTGTTACAGGCCCTGGCCTTGGAAGAAGGGAACCAGCCTCCCGTCAAGCAAATTAAAGCATGGTAACCCACACAGATGGTTTGCTGTTGGAACCTGTGGTTACTTCCGCGGGAAGTCTATTGAACCAGCTGAGGGACGCCGGACCAGTCAGCGACTGATTGGGCACAGGATGGTATCTTCTAGATTTGCTCCGTTTCAATGAAAGAAAAAAAAAATCATTGAATTGAATTTCATCAGCATAACAGTGATGGGAAATGTCCTCGAAGGGGCTCAACATATGTTGGAGGGGAAGAAGATATATTAAAAACAATAAAGGCCCCAAAACCGAACCTTGAGGGACACTGTAAGTAAGGGAGGTAGAGGATGACCTGAAATCAGAGACTGCCACAGAAAAAAAAAAAAAAATCGTGATGTAAATATGAGGAGAACCACTCCTAGTCATTTAACACTGAACAGGTAGAAAAACCAACCGTAGTGACTGACTGATTGAAGATTCTCCATAATACAATGTAGTGAATCCACAGACATTGGCCTGACAGTGGATGAATACTGAAATGCTGCACATGCTCAGCGTCTGACTAATCTTAATGCCTTACCTGTCAAACTGGAAGTTCCACAGGAAAGTGAAATGAATCGGAGATTATGAAGAAATCTCACCTTCACCCATATTCTAAATCACTTTGTGTGCTTCATTTCTTTTATATCCATATCTTTGGATTGTGAGAAAATACTAGATGACAAGGAGAAAATCTACAGACGCAGAAAGGCCCCGGAAGTTTTGGACCCAGGACCACCCTCCACCTGTTTGCTCTAACCTCACCACATATTGTCATCTGCGTGGGCATACCTGGTATATAGCTTTGACAGGCTTCTGACTCCCCTGCAATTGTTGCTGGTTAAGTGGGTAAGAACACTGACTAATGGATGGATTCTCAGAGTTCACTCAGAAAAGAAGTATACAGAAAGACAGAGGGCTGTCAGCAGCAGCTAGGGACATAGAAGGGTAATCTTTTCTTTGTGCTAGATGAATTGTGCTTCTTTAACTTTTGGACCTCTTAGTAGATAAGTACACCTTTGATTGACATCTGAGCCAGCAGGGAATATACGTAACTGTCTGGTAACTGTAGCTAATAAGTCAAAGACAACGCTAAAGTCTAATGACCTTCAGCATCATACATACACTTTGAAACAGTTTCACGACGTTACTTGAGCACTGTCTGTACCTGACTCTGTTTAAGGGTTGACACCAGTTTCTGCAGAGAGATGTTCTCCTCCTCCAGCTCGGTGTAGTCCTGGAGAAGCCGTGACTCTCTGAATTTGTATTCTCTGATCTCTTCTCGCATTCGGGTCCGCTGTAGCTCCAACATCTCATTGCTCTGCTAAGACAGCACAAAATGAGAGCTGGAGCTGCTTATGACACAGTTCTCACAAAGGAAGGTAATGTAACCAGTATTTAGAGTTTGCAGGATGAAATTTTTAAAAGAGGGAAGGTGAAGGATGGATTACAGTATATCTCCACACAAAACCATGAAAAACTGACATAAAAAAAAAGGGAGAATGAAGCTCATATACAGTCGTGGTCAAAAGTTTTGAGTATTTGCAATGTTGTCCCTTCTTTTTCAAGACCTCTGCAATTGGCCCTGGCATGCTGTCAATCAGCTTCTGGGCGAAATCCTGACTGATGGCAACCCATTCTTTCATATTCAACACTTTGAGTTTGTCACAATTAGTGGGTTTTGGTTTGTCCACCTGCCTCTTGAGGATTGATCGATCGCAAGTTCTCAATTGGATTAAGGTCTGGGGAGTTTCCTGGCCCTGGACCCAAGATTTCAGTGCGTTGTTCCCCAATCCACTTAAGTTATCACTTTGGCCTTATGGCACAGTGCTCCGTCATGCTGGAAAAGGTGTTGTTCTTCACCAAACTGTTGGATGGTTGGAAGAAGTTGCTGTTGGAGGATGTTTTGGTCCCATTCTTTATTCATGGCTGTGTTCTTTGGCAAAATACTAAGAGAGCCCAATCCCTTGGATGAGAAGCAGCACCCCACATGAAAGGTCTCAGGATGCTTTACTGTTGGCACGAGACAGGACTGATGGTAGCGCCTACCTTTTCAGATGCCCCAAACAATTGGAAAAGTGCTTCATCAGAGAAAATGTCTTCACCCCAGTCCTCAGCAGCCTACTCCGTGTACCTTTTGCAGAATATCAGTCTGTCCCTGATGGTTTTTTTGGGGAGAGTGGCTTCTTTGCTGCCCTTCTTGAACCCAGGGCATCTTCCAAAAGTCTTCGCCTCCCTGTGCGTGCAGTTGCACTCACACCTGCCTGCTGCAATTCCTGAGCTCACAGCTGAATCATCTTTAGGAGACAGTCCTGGCCGTTGCTGGACTTTCTTGAGCGTCCTAAAGCCTTCTTCACAACAACTGAACCTCTTTCCTTGAAGTTCTTAAAGAGCCGATAAATGGTTGATTTACCTGCAATCTTAGTAGCAACAACATCCTTCCTTGCCTGTGAAGCCCTTTTTATGCAGCACAATGACGTGTTTTCTTGTAGGTAACCATGGTTAACAGGAAGAACAATGATTTCAAGCCTCACACTCATTTTAACAATTCCGGTCTGCTTTTCTATTTCAGTCAGCATGACATAATGAGCTTCAGCCTTGTGCTCGTCAACATTTTCACCTGTGTTAACAAGAAGATTATTGAAAGGATCTCAGCAGATCCTTTTATGGCAGCGATGAAATGCAGTGGAGGCTTTTTTTGGGATCAAGTTCATTTTCATGGCAAAGAAAGACTTTGCAGTTCGTCAGATCGCTCTTCATAACATTCTGGAGTAATGAAATCATAGCAAATTGCCATCATAAAAACTGAAGCAGGAAACTTTCTGAAAACCAATGTTTGAGTCATTCTCAAAACTTTTGGTCATGACTGTATGTAAAGGGTTTTAAAGCTGTTTTTAAAGTCTGGTTATTCTGAAGTCTCTGACAAAACAGCCCTTCCAGCCCCTTGTCCATGAACTCGGTAGTCACTTTCCTGATGAGAATGTGATCGAATTTCAAGTCTTACTAAACATGCCATGATCAGGATTTTGATGACACTTTAAAAACACTCTATCAAGTTATCCATAAACGTCCAGAGTAAGTGTCTCTATTAAATATGAGAACCTTATGATTGTACCGTACCTCCCTGAGCTCCTGCAGCAGGCTGCTCAGGTGCTCGCTGTCAGCCTGCGCACTGGAGGCAGCCACTCGACTGTGATTCAGTTCCAACTGGAGCTCCAGGAGACGACCCCTAAAGTAGGCCTCCTTGGTGGCAGACTCCTGCAACAGTGTCTCCTCATTGTTCTCCCCGTCCTCTGCGACCTTACGCTGGGTGGAGTATGCCTGGCCGAATGCCTGGAACAGGACAGGAGGGGAAAGGATTATTTCTCTTGACTTTACCTGGGGAGAAATGTACAAAAATGAAAGTCCCTTTCACCTTGTATAAATGATACATGAGTGATTAACAAGATTTTTTTTATCCTTTATTTTTATATTGTTTCATGTACTTTAACGCAATTAGTAGAGACCAAAGTAATGCATGCCAGATAGAATAGAAAAGTGCTACATGAGAACCGGTCCATTTAACTATCTATTTATTATTTACCATCCAGAGTAAGTATCTGATTAGTGGCCATATTTCTAAGATTTTTAGGGCCTAGTACAAGAACCTCTGTTTTATCTAAATTTAGAAGCAGAAAATAAAAGGTCACACAGCTCTTTTTTGTCTCTAGGACATTACTTCAGTTTGACTAATTGGTATTTGATATCTGGCTTCATGGGCAGATAAAGTTAGGTATCATCAGTATATGCTATGTCTTCTAAAGGAAACGTATGTAATATAAACAGAACTGGTCCTAGCACTGAACCCTGTGGAACTCCATAATTAACCTTAGTGTATAAAGAGAATTCTGTATTTACATGAACAAATTGGAGTCTGTTAGATCAATATGATAAAAACCACTGCAGCACAGTACCTGTAATACCTACGGCATGCTCTAATCGCTTTAATAAAATATTATGGTCAACAGTATCTGACGCTGAACTGAGTTCTGGCAATGGTTTAACTACTGCCGTGAGCCTTCAGCAAGTGACCTAATTTAAACATTGTATCAGACTAAGTTAACAGTTCCTCTGTATGTTTTAATGCAGCCTTACTTCTGTACATTTACTGTATGAAACAAATGGCAGTGGATGGAGCAGCTATGAAGTTCACTTTTCTTCACATTCCAATTTGTTGCAAAAGTGATTTTTTTATAATAAAGCTATTCAAATTATTCAAATCTTTGCAGCCCTAGATCAATCCATCTCTGTTAAGAATTGTTAAAATGAGTGTGATGCTATTACTAAAATAACTGATAGCTACAGCTCTAGATTGATGATATTTAAGATTGAAGCATTAATTAATGGTAGGACTTTGATGAGCAGTC
>NW_024582642.1:647792-651562 GCF_018398535.1 Haplochromis burtoni | reverse complement strand
ATTCTGTATTTACATGAACAAATTGGAGTCTGTTAGATCAATATGATAAAAACCACTGCAGCACAGTACCTGTAATACCTACGGCATGCTCTAATCGCTTTAATAAAATATTATGGTCAACAGTATCTGACGCTGAACTGAGTTCTGGCAATGGTTTAACTACTGCCGTGAGCCTTCAGCAAGTGACCTAATTTAAACATTGTATCAGACTAAGTTAACAGTTCCTCTGTATGTTTTAATGCAGCCTTACTTCTGTACATTTACTGTATGAAACAAATGGCAGTGGATGGAGCAGCTATGAAGTTCACTTTTCTTCACATTCCAATTTGTTGCAAAAGTGATTTTTTTATAATAAAGCTATTCAAATTATTCAAATCTTTGCAGCCCTAGATCAATCCATCTCTGTTAAGAATTGTTAAAATGAGTGTGATGCTATTACTAAAATAACTGATAGCTACAGCTCTAGATTGATGATATTTAAGATTGAAGCATTAATTAATGGTAGGACTTTGATGAGCAGTCTTGTGGGAATGGGGTCTAAATGACACGTATTGCTTTTTGAGATTACATAGAACAGGATACGAAGCATTAAAACATGTTAAAAACACAAAAGCCTTATTAAACGCAGTGTTGGGCCCAGAAGTCTTATTAAGTCCTGTTAAATAAAACCTTAAAGTGAACGAGGGCTTACTTTCTTCTTCACATGACTCTACCTCACCTTCTTTGCCTCCATCATAATTACTTTGACTTCAGAATGCAAAAATAAGTCGTTTTTAAGCATTTGCTGTGACCAAATCTCTTGAGGTTGCTTAACAAGATAACATCATTATGTGTTACAGTAAGCTGTCACCGGGTTGGACTCATCATAGGCCCGTACTTAATGAATAATTCATCACATCCTCTCCATTTTTGTGCGGATGCTTTGAAACCCTGTCCAGGCATGCATCATTTAGACCTCCAGGCTGTTTTTAAGAGCAACTCAGTTTTGGTTGTTCCTTCCACAACTGACAGAGATCAGAAATAGAGGCCAAAAACAAGTCACCGCAGCGTCTCGATCTATCACTGAAATGAATCATATCTCAGCAATTTTCAAGCAAAGCTCCTCCTGGATGAGAATTACTTTCTACTAACTGATTTTTGCCAGCATAAAGACTTTTCTTCCAAAGCACCTGCAGAGTGAAAGGATCCATCCCACAACATTAGGTGAGTAAGGATGGCAGTGTCTGATGACTATAAAGGGAGGGGTGCCATTGGCTGCATGACATCACAGAGGATAACTGCACTCGGTCCCCTTCTGTTTTTAGCCTCATCAGCTACACTAATGGACTCACTGCATTTTCCCCTCTGCTTCACTTGTCACATATCCCATTCACTCAGGCTGACTATTAAAAGACATGCGGTGTTTGTTTCTGACCTCTTAGCGTCAGAGTACTTTTTTTGCCTAAAACCTTAACACTACTGTGCAAACCTGTTAACCAGCACCTTATCAACAACATTGCCAGTGCAATAAAAACATTCATAGAAGAAAAGGGACATAGAAGAACACCATAGTCATGGATTGGCCTCCCCAGAACCCAGACCTCAACATTATTAAAGCAGCGTGGGGGGCCCCATCCCCCCTCCGCCCAGCCTAAACCCCCCGACCCGCAAAATAGCCTAAGTATATTAACTCAGCTAGACCATAAGGACTACCTCAGACCTATGTTATCGCTGCGACAGTTAAGCATCGCAGATCATCGGCTATGCCCCACGGTTGACCTATCTTTGTTTGTGGGTGTTTTTTTGTCCGCTCCAACGCGCGCCCCTGACCACTTACTACCATCAGTCATGAAATGCCCTGCCCAGAACCCAGACCTCAACATTGTTAAAGCAGCGTGGCATCATTTTGACAGAGAATGAAGGAAAAAGACAGAAACATCAAAGAGATCTGAATGAACCCTGGACACCTATTCCTGAAGTATTATTTACAGAAATCACAGAAAGCTGCCACTATAGTTAGTGACCCTGACTCATCCCTTAGTTACGCTAAAATAAGCTGGTTTAGGTCATCTTATTAGGTCTAACTGTCAGACTACGCTAGTGACGTGGATCCTAGGTTCCTCCAGGGACATGACAATGCATACCCTTATGTGATGAGACTAGGGCTGCAGCTATCAATTATTTTAGTAACCAAATAATCTATCAATTATTCCATCAATGAATCGAATAATCAGATAAGAAATACTTTTGTTTTATTGATGAGAATTGACATTCTTTTTTTTTTTTTTTTTTTTTTTTTTTTTTTTTTTTAAATGACATCAGAAACAGCAGTATGCGACATTACGTGATGGCAGAGCTTTCAGTTCATCCTTTGTCATTTTTTTTTTTTTTTTTAAGAAATAGGACAGGGGGAATGAATGAGAGAAAGAGGGGGAGAGAAAGAAAGAAAACCAAAGGGGAGAAGAGACGGTGAGAAGGGGGGAGAAAAAAAAACAAAAAAAAACAACAACTCCTGGGTCACCTGTATGGAGAAAAAAACAAAAAAAACAAACAAACAACAAAAAAAACAAACAGAGGAGACAGCAAACAACAAAGAGCAACATAATAATAGAGAAAACAAAGCACCATCACAATAAACTAGCTAGTCATAGATATCAATAGTTACTGAATAATAAACGATATTGTGCAGCACGCAAGATAGACAGCGCACAGTGTGCTTTGAGGCAGCAGCCAAGAAAGCTTTAGTCCGCGTCTGTGAATACCCATGTCTACACCTGTGTGCATACCTGTGTGGATCAGCATGCTTGCATTCCAAAGGTTTCTCCATGTAATGATCTGCTAGGGAGTGTGGGGGGGCCACAGCCCCGTCCTCCAGGGTGTGAAGCGGGTATGGAGGAGATCAAAACTCCAGACATCCAGAGGTCCCCAGAACACAAGAGACCACGGAAGACCAACAGAGGGGCAGCCGCGCCACTGTTCCAGTAAGAGCTGAGGAGAGTCCCAGATGAGGGCTCGCCCAGCAGCCGCGGAGCAGAAGCCAGGGGGAGTTGCAGTGACGCGCCCGTGAGCTCCGCCGGCCCCCAGCTGTGCCTGAGTGACCGAGCCCCAGGCCGAGAGGCCGGGGGCACCCCACCTCCAAAGGGGGCCCGAGCGAGCCCCAGGCCCCAGGCCCCGACAAGCGGCCGCCAAGGAGTGAGCCGGTGTGTACCCGGACGCCACATCCAGGTAAGTAAATCTCCAAAAGTTGATTCTGTTCATCTGTACGTAGTCTCCAGAAGTCTCCTGAATAAGTCACTTGGATGAGTGACGAAAGGTTTCCCCCAATGAAAACACTACGTACAGATGAACAGAATCAACCTTTGATGGGTAATAGCAAATATTCAAAAGGGAAAAAAATTCAGAATGAACTGCTAATTGGGTTCCATTTTAGAAGTTGCAATGTTTTAAAGTTTACCAGCATAAGACATCTGTTAAGAAAAAAAAAACCAATAAAAAAAACTTAAATGCTAAATTTTATATTTATATATATACACTATTTACTCGATGAATAGTTGCAGCCCTGGATGAGAGCATGCAGGCAGTCCTGGAGGATGAATGAATTTATGACAATGACTGCCCCCCATGCTTGCCTGACCTAAATCTGCTAGAACACCTAAGGGACGTCATATTTCACTACATCTGACACTGCCAGGTTGCACCTCCGACTGTCCAGAAGCTCAGTGATGTCCTGGTCCAGGATGGTTTCCTGTGTTCTTGGGCCACTTAACACAAACTTTAAAATATCTCTCTCC
>NW_024582642.1:589492-647767 GCF_018398535.1 Haplochromis burtoni | reverse complement strand
TTAAATCTCAAGTCTCCTCACAGATCTCATAGTACCATATTACCCTGGTCTAAGACTGCTGGCTGACTTGTGGTTCCTTGAACATTTAACAGTGAAATGGGAGGCAGAGCCTTCAGCTTTCTGGCCCCTCTTCTGTGGAACCAGCTCCCAGTTTGGATTTGGGAGCTGGTTCCACACTCTCTGCTTTTTAGTCAGGGTCACTATAGTTAGTGACCCTGACTCATCCCTTAGTTACGCTAAAATAAGCTGGTTTAGGTCATCTTATTAGGTCTAACTGTCAGACTACGCTAGTGACGTGGATCCTGGGTTCCTCCAGGGACATGACAATGCATACCCTCATGTGATGAGACTAGGGCTGCAGCTATCAATTATTTTAGTAACCAAATAATCTATCAATTATTCCATCAATGAATCGAATAATCAGATAAGAAATACTTTTGTTTTATTGATGAGCAATAATGAATGTCTTGATGCATGCTCAATCATCCAGGTAAGTAAATCTCCAAAAGTTGATTCTGTTCATCTGGACGTAGTGTTTTCAGTGGGAGAAACGTTTCGTCACTCATCCAAGTGACTTCTTCAGTCTCCAGAAGTCTCCTGAAGAAGTCACTTGGATGAGTGATGAAACGTTTCCCCCAATGAAAACACTACGTACAGATGAACAGAATCAACCTTTGATGGGTAATAGCAAATATTCAAAAGGGAAAAAAATTCAGAATGAACTGCTAATTGGGTTCCATTTTAGAAGTTGCAATGTTTTAAAGTTTACCAGCATAAGACATCTGTTAAGAAAAAAAAACAATAAAAAAACTTAAATGCTAAATTTTATATTTATATATATACTATTTATTTACTCGATGAATAGTTGCAGCCCTGGATGAGAGCATGCAGGCAGTCCTGGAGGATGAATGAATTTATGACAATGTCTGCCCCCCATGCTTGCCTGACCTAAATCTGCTAGAACACCTAAGGGACGTCATATTTCACTGCATCTGACACTGCCAGGTTGCACCTCCGACTGTCCAGAAGCTCAGTGATGCCCTGGTCCAGGATGGTTTCCTGTGTTCTTGGGCCACTTAACACAAACTTTAAAATGTGTGAGGGATTGCCTGAATTAACACTTAGAAGTGGATTTATTCAAGCATGGTCATAGGAAACAACATTAGTAAGGCTGGGCTATATCATACCGTTCACGGTAATACCGGTATAATGTTGGGCAACGATAGGAAAATGAAATATCGCCATAGAATATGGGTAAAACGCGCATGCGCAGTGCCTTTGTTTTCATACGCACATGGCGACGATGCAGAATGAGAAGAGCGAAAGCGGATCGTTGAATGAAACGGATGAACCAGAATTGGTTTGTAAAAATGCTGCAACTTCAGTGGTGTGGCACTGGTTTGGCTTTCATCCGTCAGATACACAACAAAGCACTATTTTTGGTAGCGCATGCTAGCGGGCCGTCGTTATTACCGTGTTTTTTGGAAAATACAGCACACTTAAAATCAATCCTTTGATTTTTCTGAAAATCGACAGAGCCCCTTATAATCCCGTGTGCCTTATGTATGAATTCTGGTTGTGTTTACTGACCTGGAAACGATTTTATGTACACGGCGCTCGAAAATCTGTCAAATGTTTCAGTACGACTTTGCTAAGCTATGAACCCGCACCGCTTGATGGATTGTCGGAGCATTACGGCTATCGTAGGCAGGAGCTTGGCGGAGTGATACTACTGTGCTTCAACATAATGTTACCGTATTGTGTGTGTGTAACCTCTTTTTAAGTTTTGTGGATATTATACATGGTTATGCTGAGGATATGTCGGCCAATTTCCACTGGAAATGCCTTTTGGTTAAACTGTCAGCAAGGAATTTGCATTTGCACTGTTAATTTTTTATATAACTTTAATGCACTTAAAAAAGCTGCTTGTTTAAGTGAAAATACATTGATGGGGGGTTTTTTTTGCACTAATAAAGTTGAGGAATTGTAAAGTATTTTGTCTAGTGTCAATTATATCGTCAGTTATATCGTTATCGCAAATTTTCAAATGTATATCATGATAAATATTTTTGGTCATATCGCCCTGCTCTAAACATTAGCTCCAAAAAGTTAAAATTTCATGAGAATTATTTTTTGCAACCTGAAGACAACAAACACAATGGTAACTTGTGCTGCTATTACTACATGCTAACTTAGTCTTAATTGTTGCTGTTCATAGCAATGAAAACAACTATACAATATCCCAAAAAGTTGATTCTGTTCTGTCTGCATCTGAGGCTGAATCTCATGTGGTTCCTGTAATCACCATCTTACGTGCTTTTTTTTGCTCATACTGACGTACACATTTAGGCTGTCCTTGCCAAAGTGGGTTAGAATTTCTTGATGCATGCTAGATGATTGAGCATGCATCAAGACAAACTGTAAAAAACACAAAAATGAATCATGGATTCAGTCCTGCTCCTGTAGGTCATCTCTGTCCTGAATGTATTTTTAAAAAGAAGACAGAAGAGAAACAGAGGCAGTAGAGATGTAGCCTGGTCACTTGAATTTAAGAAATTCCTTATAGAAACCTAAATATTCTCTAAATTAATGGAGTCGCATGGACACATACACATTCTCACAAACTGGCGGATTGGTGTTAGCATACAGTAGCTCTCCAATAAATGTAAGTCAGAAAAATGACACAATCCCAAAATTATCCCTGAGACTGACTATGAGACTCACTGGAGGTGAATCATTATCACCATTAAGCTCCAGTGTGGATAAAAACCCCATGCAGAATTACATAATTCTATAAAATATATTGAGTAGTAAAGCTGAGTACTTAAAAGTCTTGAAAGACAAAAAACCTACACGTGGTGAAATGCCCCAATAACACGAGAGGCGGTGTACACCCTGGACAGGCCACTAGCTTGATGCAGGGTTAGCACAGAGAGACAGAAACCAGTCGATTATGAGTGAACACCTAATCACCAGTTGACCTAACCCGGTTAATTACGTGTCTTTGGACAAACACATGGAAATTCCACCACACCACACTCCGCAAAGATTCCGCAAAGTCAAATTGGGGTTGCTCTTGCCAGGAGGCAACAGTGCTAACCACTGCACCACCTGCCAACTAGCATGAAGGAAACCAAAGTCCGTGGGGAGTATGGTTGCAAAGCTGAAACTTAAAAAGAAGGGGACAACCAGAAGTGTAGCCTGCACCGCTTTTTAACTCTAAATGGAGAAACTTCGCCCGGCCTGGACACTGCTACTATATCTGGTATGTTGACTGAGATTTATATAAAGCTCTTCTAGTCTTACTGACCACTCCAAGTGCTTTTCTACAAAAGCCACATTCACACATTGATATAGCCCTTTATTCTTTGCCATAAATGCTTCATCTTTGCCACTCAGACAGTGACGGACTGGAAATTTGGGGATTTGGTATCCTGCCCAAGGACACTTTAATGTGTAGACCTCTCTGATTTACCCTGAGATTGAAGGAGAGTGAATACTAATCTCATGTTCATTATATGGACACAAACGCAAACAGGTTTATGAGGTTTCAGCATTGTTTTATTGTATTTAGTGGCTTTCTGTGCTGCCCTCAGTTATGCAAAAGATTTTTGGTAATGTTGATGTCCGGGTTCTGGGCTGGCCTGTCCATGACTGATTGTATTCTACGGTGCGCTTTTCTATCCATGTATACTTTTAGTGCAGTGGCAGTGCATTTGGGAGCATTGCGATACTGAAAAATTATTGTTTTTGATGGATTTTTTCCTATTTCTTAAAGACATTTTCCATAGATGCAAACAAAGAAATGAGCAGGTGTGGCTCAGGTGGTGGAGCAGGTCAGTGGATTGACTCCTGACTCCTCCAGTCCTACTTGTGCCCACAATTAGCTCTGGGCAATGTACTGAACCCTGAGCTGCTCCTGATGCATCTATTGGAATTTGAGTGTGAGTTAATGTTAAAAAATGCTTGGGCATAGATTAAAGCACTGAATGCGTATGTATGGGACTGAGTAAGTGAGACTTGCAGCAGGAAGTCCTGTGAGTGCTCAACAACAGCACCATAAAAGTACCAGCCCATGTAATAATAATGTGTTTTGTTTCCAGCAGCCTTCAATACAAATTCCTAAAGATACAATTTAAACTGGTTCTTTGAAAAGTTGCCTGTTATGTGTAGTCATAGGGTGTCTTTTCATGTTCGAATGATTCATAAGTCAGTGTTAAATGGATTTAAAAACAAAAACCATTCCTCTGAAAATCGTCAGGTACAAGGACTGGACTGAAGATGAGTGGAAAAAGCTGACATTGTCCAAAAAAGCCCATGAGAAAGCTAAGAACTACTGAAACCAGTTAAAAATGACAAGAAAACCAGACTCCTTGGAAGCATGATATAAAGAAATGGTGGGTGTATGAGGGGAATTTAGTATTTTGCCCAGAAAGTTTGTAGTGTGTGAAATATAATGACTTGGTTTAAAAACAGATTAAATAAAGAGCATAAAGCAACTAGCCTGTATTACAGTACCGTCTTTAATCTTTGACAAGCTAACTGAAGCCATTTTGGCTAAAGAGCTGGCATGTCCAGCAGGTGTGACTACAGGTGAAGTGTGCACAGACAGGCTTTTTAATGAACCACCCTGTGAGCTCATAACATCCTCCAGCGGGTGCAGGTGAGAAGGTGCTGTCAGAAACGCCTCAAGCTAATCAGACCAGTGCATGGATTTCGAGTAAGGAGTCATACCCCTGCTGACCCCACCTCCTGCAGCTGCTCCAGCTCCACCCTTAGCGCCTCCTGCTCGGCCTCCAGGTCGGCGTACTGCTGCTTCAGGCTCTGGTTCTCCTCCAGAACCGCCAGTCCACACTCCGCCGCCCGTATCTTCTCGCGGTTGGCCTCCGCCAGCTCCCGGGTCAGGCGCTCCACCTCGGCCCGATATTCCTCTACCGTATCCCCGCATCCTGCTCCTCCGGCAGCCATCGTTCCTCTGTCCCTCCCTCTGCCCTCTCTTCCCTGCGGCGGACGAACAGAGAGCCCTGCCAGAGGGAGAAAACAAGCCCCACCGCCTCCTCTGGGGGAGTCCCAACGTCCTGCAACTCAAACAGCACCAGCGAGCATCCACGGCTTTCACAGCGCTGCTGCCATCGCAGCGGGAGTATCCTCAGCCGTGCGATGCTCGGAAAGATGCGTCCTCTCTCTCCTCCCTCTGATTGGTTTTTCTGCTTATTCACCGGCAGCAGGACGCCATCTCTGCCCGCAGCCGTGAAGCAAGGCACCTTCCTCTCTCCCTGTCATCCTGCTGCACACTGAGCGTTTACAGTAATACATCCATGCACTCAGCGCCCTCTGGAGGTAAGAGTATAAATACATTCTTTCTGTTTTATGGGGGCGAACAAAACAAAGAGTTTTAATAGTTTCATTCCTGGTGTGAGATCTGCCGGTACCTCAACACTAAAAACTAGAAAGCATTCGCATACAGCTGCACGTCTTTCACAGCCTTAGAGCCTTCACGGGCTCTTGGAGTGCGCTCATCCAAGTAACACTGACACTATGTGCTGTGATAATATTACATACATAAGTAATACAAATAAACAATCAATCTCTGTTTGAAATATTAGTATAAGTCCTGTTTACAAATAGCTTTGATGCCTTCCATGTCACAACGTTTAACTGTGTCTTTTACACGATGAAAAGTCTGAGTTAAAGTCTGAAAACGAAAAAGAGCTGACAGGTAGCTCACGAAGAATAGTGGTGGGTAGATCAACCCAGGTATTGATAATAACGATAGATATTTATAGAACATTTTAACTATAGAAGCGCCATTAAATAATTATACATCTAATAAATAATGACACACTGCTCTCCCCCACATAAGCCTCCTTTATGGGTGAAAGGTATTGGTATGGACATTACTGTCCGTTTTTACTTGATAACGGATCGATATCAACATTTCTCTCAGCACTGCTGAAGAAGCCTTTATTCAATATTTGTTCAATCAAAATTTAAAAAGTATCAATGTCCGTTAGAAGCGATGACACTTTTACTATGAAAGGCATCGGAAGTGTTATCGTCATGATTAGCGGAACTGGCGTAACACACCGGCAACATCGTCGTCTCTATGGTTGTTTGGCCGTGTCGCACGTTGCTAGTTAGTTGCAATGTTGTAGCTATTAGCACGGTAGCCGTTCCTTCGCTGGAAGGTAGAGCTGTACGACAGACCTACAGTTTATTCTTTCTGATTCACAGTGTGAGCAGCAGCAGCTAACTGCTATCCAACGGAACATAACCTACAAAGCTAGCTTGTTATCTTGTTTTCCTTCTACTCCGCTAGTTTTCCTAGCTTGCTAGCTAGCCGCTAGCATCCAACCGTCTCCTCTATCAGTGCAAACCGTCTCCCGGCCGGCCGGAGGACCATGGCGATGAGACAGACTCCCCTCACCTGCTCCGGTCACACCCGGCCTGTGGTGGACCTGGCCTTCAGTGGAATTACTCCTTATGGATACTTCCTCATCAGCGCCTGCAAGGGTGAGAGGTGTTGGCAGGACTATGAACATAAAGTAGCCTGTGAGAATCTGGTGTTACTTCTGGACGTGGTCTGTTGCGGGTTGGGCTTTAAAATGAGCCCTTTATAAAACATGATGTTCTTCCATTGATTGACTTTGTGTCTTTGTATTGTTTTCTGGTGTCATTAAGTGCGTCTGTGTGCGCTCGGGGGCGCATATGTGTGTGAGCCTGAGAGAGAGAGAGGCACATGCGGCTAGCTTAACTACTGATGGTTTACCTTCCTACTAAAGTTTGATCTCGAATTGTACAACTTTGTTGAAAAAGTATAGAAAAGATTACATCCTGTTTATCATTATCTGATCATGTCCTAAATTCCATGATTAGATAATGATCGTCTCTGGGCTGTCAGATGGTATTCATGTCACTGAGTTGCTACAGATCTGCAACTAAACAGCCCTGAGAAAGATGGCGTTTGAGAGCAAACAGTGTTCCTATTCCTAGATTTCCTAGGTTAAGTTCATTTTTTTCCTTTTCTTTCTTTTAGGAAGAGCCATTTATTAATAGCTTGCATGGAGGATGCTGACTCACCAACTAATCAGTATTGAAGTGAGCAGTAGTGAAGCTGTTACAACTGAAGGCAAACATTTTCTGAACAGTGAAGGTGTGCCTTCAGTGTCAAGGTTGTGCCTAACTGTTCCAGGGTTAAACCAACACATTGCAAAAGATGCAGCTTTTGCTTTTTGTTTGCACTGCACTCTTAACTTTCACTACCACTTAGCAACTAATTGGCAAGTGCTTGCAGACAAGTCTGCATGTTCCATACAAACTGTGACGTGACAGTCTGCTAGCAAAAAGAGCAACCGCAAGGAGGTTTTCAATGCAGTATCAACTCTTTACAACCAATTTTACCTAGCAACAATCAAATGTCACCCTAGAAGTCAGTGACCCCTGCTTGTCGCACGGTCAGCAGGACCTAGCAGACACCTGTGGATTATCCTTACTGCCCCCTGCCGTTACACTGTGATGCTCACATCCTCTCTGCTTCTCTCCATCAGATGGCAAGCCCATGTTGCGCCAGGGAGACACAGGGGACTGGATAGGAACGTTTCTGGGTCACAAGGGCGCTGTCTGGGGAGCCACTCTAAACACAGACGCCACCAAAGCAGCGACTGCTGCTGCCGACTTCACAGCGTGAGTTCACACACTCAGACTAAACTAGCCTGAAAGAGGCAGTTATCCTCAGTGCTCCTCTCTGTGGATAATCTGTCATGCATCCATTGGTAGTGTTGTATTGTTGTATGTACTCTGAAACCTCAGTTCATGTGTGATCTGGTCTCATTTCATTTCAAGATAACCTTAAACGGCTGTTTTGCTTCATGCTATGGTATTGACAATCGATCACTTAGATGTGAGTGCTAGTACAGGCTTCAGGGACCTTTCTAGCTTGGCTATAGCAGTGACGTAGCCCACATGCCTTTGTGATAGACATGGTCACCATGGTGACCCTTGCTTTCCCAGCATCCTTCTAAGAAAAAGCTTTACACTGTATAAAGTAAAGCCATTTTTATTAGTGTGATCATGAGCTGAACTCTGTGGACAGTAGAATATCCTGCTGCGCCTATTATTTCATTCTTATCTATCCCTTTGTTCCAGCAAAGCAAGGACAATTCTGCTATTCAACATTAAGACTTTTAGCTAGTGCCAACATTCAGTGACACAACAGCTAAATCTTTAGTCCTGCTAAATGTTGTCTTATTTTCCAAGAGTCTGTTATAAGCCAATATATTGATGTACCTGTCATTCTCACTGATTTGTAAGACGAGGCTCTGACTTGTTCTATCACATGTATGTCACAGAGGAAACAGTTTTGCACACTGAGCTTTGAATGAGTTTTCTGCATATATGTGTCTTCTGACTTTGTCTCTTATATAAAGCAGCCTCTGCATTCACACATATTACACTGACACACACACACTCACACACAGTGTGAGGTCACTGTTAACAGCTCCCTTGTGGACTTTTGCAGAAAGGTGTGGGATGCAGTGAGTGGAGATGAGGTCCTGTCTCTGGCACACAAACACATTGTGAAAACTGTCAGCTTTACTCAGGTCAGTGCACTTCATCATGTGTTCCTTAAAAGACTGATGTGTTTCTGTATGTGTTTCTCTACTTGTGGGTTTAAATTGATGCACACCTTTCACCAAGAACAGAATATAGTTGATAAGGTAACATTTTAGTCCAGTCAGTGCTGTGAAACAAGTTCTTTGTCAATGTTGATCACTAACCAGAAGTTAACAGGCCCTGGCCTGCTCAAGTTCAAATCACCATTTAGTAAAAGATTTAAGATTTAAGCTCAAATGTTTAAGTAAACATTTGAGCCTGCATGCCCGTAGTGATTCTAGGGCCAAAGCTTTAGCAGTGTTCAGCTCCAGTTACAATGTCATGCACGCGGTGCCTTGTAATAAATATTAGTTAAATATGCTGTTTGCAAAGATTCACCGGATACATGTTACAGTATTGCCTTCAAAAGCAAACAGATTAGCTGGATAACCTATTGTAGTGCGTGAGGTGTTTTCTCACCTATAGTTGGTTTCCTCTGGTCTGAATTGTTTGATGAGTTTGCAAACTTGTAGCTTTTCAAGCCAAAATGCAACACTACAAACCGCGTGAGAATGTTCAGTCTGCTCATTGGCTAGATGTGTCTGGGATGGAAGAAAGTGCTGTGTTGTGTATTATTGGAAAACTTGGAGAATTTACATTCATTTCACAGGTAGCTTCTAGCCCGTACAGACCTTTGCACATCTGTAGTACCTTGTTCCATCCCAGAATACAAAGCATTCTGTTCATCAGTCTGAAAAAACGTTTCTCCCACTGAAAACGTTTGTGGGATTTTCTTACCTGGATGATTGAGCAATCATCAGGAGATGGCTACATACCGGTAACCTTTTTTTAGCTCAAGCTTGTAATGTAGAGGTTTGGGTAGTTGGTTCTGATCGGGGTTGAATCACGTTGATTTAAATGAACTAAGCGCACAGCTGTGAAAACACCTTAAGAATCACTTAGAAGTTCTCCCACTCCTGGTGAACTCTGGAATAGTGTACTCAGATGGACACATTTGGGGCACCATGAATTTTGAATAAAGCACCACACTTAAAGAACTCAGAGCAAGTGTTTACCCACAAAAACTTCACTTTCAAAGTGGAAAAAATAAATATTATACAAATATACACACACACACACACACACACACACACACACACACACACAAGGTAGAGAACCCACAGAAAATGAGAGGGATTCAATGATGACGTTTGGATACTGGTTGACAAAGTGAGAGATATGGAGGGCACATGAAGTGGCAAGCTCCTGTGTCTGAGTCTCGGTGGGATCTCAGCAGTTTCACAATCACAGCAGCAGCTCCAAAGACTGCGAGAGGAGGAGGAGAAAAGTGCCTCTGCAGACCACGCCCTGGCCTTTACAGCCATAACTGCACTATAGCGCCCACAGCTCTGTGGAACAAACTCACTGTGGACTCTCAGACTCCTCACAGAGTCCTGGAAAGACACTCACACATTCCTCACACTTTACAACAAACCATCCAAATCTTATCCAGACTGTTCAAAGACAACGTGAAAACGTAAAGCTTTGCAGACTCCGGTATCCTCTTCCATGTCAGTCACTCAAAAATGTCAGGAATTCATTTTTGGCCAGCTTGCCTGCCTGTAGCTCCAGTGAAACGATGAAATGTGTCACTGTCTGTGCTTTTCATGCTTCGTTTTTTGAGCTTGTTTTTTGCGTTTTGCCTCGTCCTCAGTGAACTCTGCTATAGCTTCCTGCTCTATTCCGGCTCACTTATCAACCAATCAACATTCAGTAGCATGTCTCACATGGGTGACAAGCCCCCACGCCCTCACTCCTCTTACAACTGAAAACTGTTTGCAAAATGACACATGTGCAGGATTATAAATCCAGCTTTACTCTCTGTGCTTGTTGGGTGGGAGTGAAGAGCCTCCCATGAATATGTGCTTCTTTTTGACAGGACAGCAACTGCCTGCTAACTGGAGGTAACGACAAACTGCTGCGTATCTATGACCTGAGCAGCCCTGAAGCAGGTAAGTGGACATGCTCATGCACACACGTGTATGTGTGGACCATATGACCAGTACATGCTCCCACATATCCATATGTACTGTCGCTAGACCATTACTAGCCACTTGCTGCATGTACTGCAGAGCTGTGTGGGTGGTTATACAGCAGCAGGCAGCATTGGTTTGTGCTGGAACACAGTAAGACTTGGTAAAATTACAAAATGATCTGCATGATCACTCTTTTGAGATGAAGCTGACAAATTCATCAAGTGTAAATAATTATATACAATGTAACAGTTTATTGTGAAAACTTCCACAGCAGCAGGTGTTACTATGGTAACTCATGAAGAAGGTGCCGTCTGTGCTGGTGGAGGAAGTTGCCTTTATCGATCACTTGTTTACAGTGAGCAGATGGTTACTGTCAGCACAGCTTGGAGCAGTTTACAGCTCACTGTGATCTCACAGAAAGATGCTGGACACGTCAAAACCTAAATATGCCCCAAAGAAGAAAATGCAGTTATGAAATTTTATGCCCTGAAGGTCAAAGGTTGAGCCATAGCAGATGTAGAGGTAGCCTGAAATGTGATGTTTACTGAGGCACTAAACCAGGAGGAAGTGATTCTGGGTGTGGTATAATGTGTCTGGCTGTTGCTTCTGTGTCCCTGTCAGCTCCACAGGAAATTTCGGGCCACACGTCGGCCATAAAAAAGGCTCTATGGTGCAACAACGATCAGCAGATCCTCTCTGCTGCTGACGACAAAACCATCCGGTCAGTGCACTGTGACACACGCCCTCACCCGTCTTACCTCTCACTTCTGACAGTAGACATAGCAACCACTCTGTTCATGTGTGTAGGCTGTGGGACAGGAGCTCCATGGAGGAGGTGAAAACACTGACCTTTGACACGTCCGTGAGCAGCATGGAGTACGTAGCTGATGGACAGATTCTTGTGATCACGTATGGAAAGACCATCGCTTTCTACAACGCTCTGAGGTCAGCCTGCAGCCACACCCGTTCATTGTCAATGAGTGACGTGTATAAAACAGAGGGCATCCACCACCTCTATTAATGCTGATTTATTACTGACTTTGTTATTGATTAAGCATTCATCATTTATAATTTAAATTTGTTTCTATTTTTATTAATATTATCAAGCTTGGAATTGATCAAGACTGTGGAGGCCCCAGCTCCTATCAACTCAGCCTCCTTGCATCCAGAAAAGGACTTCTTTGTTGCCGGTGGTGATGACTTCAAGCTCTACAAGTTTGACTACAGCACTAAGGAAGAGCTGGGTGAGCAACAGAGTGCTCCATTGTATCATGAAGAGGAGCAGTCTGACTCCTTTAATGAAATTAGAAACAGAACCTGTCAATACAGAATAAATGCAAGTCATAAACTCGTATTTTATTCGCAACAGAACCTAGGAAACATATTGAATAATCGCACTGAGCAAACCGTTCATTTTGAATTTGATGGCAGCCACACAACAGTGGAAGAGAGGACAGGGCTGTGTTTCCCCCTGTGCACCATCCTTGCTTCTTTTAACTGCTGAGGGGAGCAGCTGCTGACTTTTCTCACTTTTCCGCTGAGCCCTGAATGTCTCAGCTATCCAATACTTATGTCTGGCCTTGTCCCTTGCACACAGAGACGTCACCAGATTGTCGTAGTCTGTACATGATACAGTTTTTACTGAATGTGAACCTCTGGCTCTCTAACAGAAAGGATCTTTTCATTCCCACTCGTGTTCCTGACCAGGACATTCCACGAGCTGATTCTTTTTTTTTTTTTTTTTTTTTTTTTTCTTTTTTTTTTCCTTCCCCCAGTCTTTTGCTGCCAATGTGTTGCTGAGATCAAATTCAAAATGAGCGTAATGAAAAACATGTGTTGCCAGCGTGCTAAAGCAGGGTTCACGAGGTTCTGTTTTCATTTCAGTTTCACATATCCCAACGTTTCTGTTCTGCTGTCACTAGAGAGAGAGGGGGTTGTTTTTTTTTTTTAAACTCGCTGTTTGACCAGCTCAGCTCAGTTCATGACAGGATCTACTTACTTATCTGTAAATGTAAAAAAAAGGTTAAACCCTGATTCTTTGGTCCATGAAAACATAAAGGAGTAACTGACCAATCGGAAACTGATGTGTCTGCAGAATCCTACAAGGGGCACTTTGGTCCGGTGCATTGTGTTCGCTTCAGTCCTGACGGGGAGCTGTACGCGAGCGGCTCGGAGGACGGCACACTCCGACTGTGGCAGACAGCGGTGGGAAAAACCTACGGCCTGTGGAAGTGTGTCCTTCCTGGTAAGTCTGAACTCTGAACTGATGACACGTGTTCATGCTTTCATCTGGATTCAGTTACACTGTTGCACTGTTACTGTAATGACAGCAATGCTGAACGAATGAATGAAAAAGTTTTTATAAAGATTAGAGCAATGCAAAGCAGTCTTTGGCAACACTGTTTCAGTTGTGTGGTGTTGTGCACTGTATATGCACAAGAGACAAAGGTTGTGAGGCAGTGCTGCTGCTGACCACTCATCTGTTCTGACCTCAGAGCTCTGTGAACTATCCATATGATGTTATACCACAGCGTAGCACATTTTTCAAACCATGTCATGACCATGTGGAAAATACTCGAGTTTAAACTGCGGCAGCATGTAAAATGTTTGTGTATGTGTATATTTACAGAACATAGTATGATTTCATATATATATATATATATATATAGATATAGAGATATAGATATAGAGATATAGAGAGATAGATATAGAGAGATAGATATAGAGATATAGAGAGATAGATATAGAGATATAGAGAGATCTAGAGAGATAGATATATGTCTGTCTGTCTGTCTCTGTCTCTCTCTCTCTATAGATATATCTATAGATGATGATGATATTACACTGTCATGTATCACATTGTTCTTCACTTCCTTCTCAGAGGACCTGGGGAGTGAGAACCCTGAGCAGCTGTACACCTCCACCCCTGAGATCAAAGCCTGAGGAGAGGGCGTCGCCTTCTGGAGCCTCAACGAGATCCACGAAAGGAGCCAAGTCCAGAGCATTTTCATCCATCAGAACTGATGTGGACACTAAGACTGGCATGTCACAGCATCAGTCCACACACCCACTCACCTGCACACCGACAGTCCATGGACAGCATGGGCTGCAGAGTGAAGCAGTAGAGCTGTGAGTGTGAGCTCGTTGCTGCCTGCTTTCTCTCTGATCAGCCCACTTCTGTCTGTCCTCTAACTTCTATTAATGTAGAGCCGCCAACCCCAAACTGCACGACGTCATCATCATCATCGGTTTTGGTTTCAGTGTTGAGGTGTTTGATGAGCTGGACCAAGGCTTGTTTTCTGTTCATGGTTACAGGAATAAATGAGTTGGTGCTCAAGTTCTGAGGCTTTCATTTCTTAAAGAAGCATTGCTTTGAGTATTTTACAGTGTTCTGCTTGAGTATCTAAAGTTGTTCTAAAGTGTCCAAATCAAAGCTAATATTGTTTTGTGACAAAGGAGAGGAGATTATTTCTTGTTTGGTTTCTGTCTTCATTTGTGCACAGTGATGAAATAAACGGAGCATTACACTTTTATTTGAAAGTAATGCACAAAGAAAAAGGGACTTTGAGATTGTATTTCTTGACCGTCGCGCCTGCCAAATGTGCAGGCTTACTGTAAATACACACTCCAGATGCTGAAAAGAACATAACCATAACGTTTGCTGGTGAGGAAGGTCTGGGAGTTTCTCTGCTAACTACACTTTTTGTATTGAGTAAACAATAGTTCATCAGTTTCAGAGAATTAAATCTATAAAATAATGTAGCACTGGCTGACTTCTGCAACAGAGCTGATCATCAGGTGTGAACTAGAAAGCACAAAAATATCCATAACTGTGACATCTAAGCAAATTTTCAGTGACAGAACCCAAAAGGATCTTCGTGTCTAACATGATCACATTACATCTAATGGTGTTCCTGTATCCAGTTCCTCAGTGAGCAATCTGCGAATGAAGAGCTGGATTTCACTGGGCATGAGTTCTGCGCAGTGACTGATCCTCTGGCTCTGATCAGTCCCAGCTTGTAGCGGAAGGAGGTGGGCTTTACCAACTGCCACTTCCGGTCAGGACCGTGCAGCGTTCCTCATTTCTTCCCACTTTAATTCCTTCCTTCTCCCGAGAGGAGGAGGGAGCGAGAGGATAGACAGCAGCTCATATCCACGTGCTTCTTCGAAGCACACACACTACTCTGCCAGTTCGGTCCAGTGGGCGGCGCTGGTTGCCCGATCCGCCATCAGCGGCTCCGCTGTTTTCTGCTAGCTGTTACTTGCTGACCCGTTGCCCGGTCGTCTTCTCGCCGACATGCCGGAGTACCTGGGCGACCCCTCTGTGCTCACCAAGGAGAAGCTAAAGAGCGAGCTGCTGGCCAACAACGTGGAGCTCCCGAGCGGCAACCCCACGAAGGACGTGTACGTGCAGCTGTATCTTACGAAGCTGGCCGGCCAAAGCACACGCCCCGCGGCTGCAGCTGCGGACTCGTTCTCCAGCGACGAGGAGCTGCCTCCGCCCGCGCTGCCTGACACCAGCCGCTCCTCCGGTAGAGTAAGTGCTCTCCCACTCCCGTCTCATTTGCACACTTCCACACCCACCAGGATTACTCAGCCACCAAAATCCACGTTCTGAACTCGTCGTCTGTTAACTACTGTAAATGTTCGCAGCATAGTTTCGGATGTTCAGAACACAGCAGCTTGAAATGTCGCTTCATCAGACACGGCTCACATTGAAACGTGCGCTCTCTCCTCACAGACATAACTGGAAACGTCATTCCGATTGAAAGTATAAGGCAGTCTCGTGAATGAATCGCAGAGCAAATCCAGATCACTTCCCACAAACCAGTCTCACAGGTCTCACCTCCCCACAGAGTTTCCTTCTTTGCTTCAGTTCCAGCCCCATCCTTACTAATCCCCCAGCAGCAGCAGCTGGGGACTCTCCATCGTGACGCAGAAGAAAGTTGTAGCGCAGATACAGACACACACAGAAAAGATGTAGACAGAGACACAGACACAGATCTGTGAATGAAGGTTTCTGCCGACTATATTGAACTGGAACGAGAGCCTTTTGATAGTTTTCAGCTCTGCATCAGCGCGCTCATGTGCACAGCGGTTACTGGTTTTTGTAGGTGGGATAAAGAGTTTGAGGTTAGAGGCCATGCACTCAGTCAGGAAGAGATTTGTTCTGATGCTGAGGAGGAAATGGGACAAACTGGCAGGTGTTCGAACTGATGTCTGTTCAGGTCTGACAGAGCAAAGTGTCTGAAAACAGGAGTGACACTACTATTTTGCATTTTATTATAGACCAGGAGGCGGTGTTGAAGTCTGCAGGGTATCCTTCCTGAAGCAGCCCTCCCGCTTTGTCCCTTGGGGAGGCTGACACTCCAGCCTGTTTTTAGCAGGTTTCTCATGAAATAGCTGAATTTGGCTGTGACGCAGATTGATGATCAGTTCAGGTTGTAACAGAAACAGTGCATCTTACACGTTTCCACTTTTAAAGTGAGTGGGATGTGTGCCCACTTTAAAACTACAGGCAGTACTAGATGATACTAGTATGTAGTTTTTATAAAAAGTACACATTTCCATGTTGTCCAAAGGCCTGATGTTTCAATAAGAGTATAATGATTGCAGAGGTGATGTGTGAGAGTGAATGAATAGTGGCATTGTAAAGCGCTTTGGGTGCCTTGAAAAGCGCTATATAAATCCAATCCATTATTATAACTGAGCCACCATGTGCTGTGGCTCTTGCAGTGAGTGTTTAGTGCAGTTTCATGGTTTAGGTGGTGGAGCAGACAGATGTTTTCCTGCAGCTGCTTACATTATCATTGTGAACATTGAGGAAATGCTTTTGCTAGGAAGAACTCATGCTCAGACTCAGCATAGTTGGTGTCTTGACACTAGAGTGTTGATGCCGTTTATCTTGTGAAAGCTGCTGCTCACATACCTGAGGGATTACAGGCTGCAAAGGGAGGTGCCCAAAAATGAATTCCTGACATTTTTCAGTGACTGACATGAAAGAGGATACTCGCTGTGACTCTTCGAGTCTGCAAAGCTTCATGTTTTCAGATTAGATGTTGGTCTGAATGAGATTTGGATGGATTGTTGTAAAGTGTGAGGAATGTGTGAGCGTCTGTCCAGGACTCTGTGAAGAGTCTGAGAGTCCACAGTGAGTTTGTTCCACAGAGCTGTGAGCTCTTTAGTTCAGTTATGGCTGTAAAGGCCAGGGTGTGGTCTGCAGAGGCACTTTTCTCCTCCTCCTCCTCCTCCTCCTCCCACTCTTGCAGTCTTTGGAGCTGCTGCTGTGATTGTGAAACAGCTGGGTTCACATCCAGCTGTTTTACAATTGCCATTGTTTCTAATACAGAGTTTCACTTCAGCTCTTTGTATGTTAGAGCTTTGCTCTCCCTCTGCAGACAGACGGCAGTTCGTGGAGTACAGTGGACAGCAAATGTGGTCGCTCTGCTTGACCATAAATTCTACTTCAGTAACCAGGAGTCACATTTTTATAGCTGTGCATTCAACACACACATGTACGCTCCTTTGGAGCCATGTAGCACCTAACTTGTCACAGGTGCTTAACCCGGAGCTAAGAAGAAAGCTGAGGGTTCCTGTCCACCAACAAGCTATCGACAGCTGTCCTGTTGAGTCTTCAGAAGTATGTCGCTGCTGCATTCAGCAACATATTTACTGTACGCTTATTTGATTTGCTCCAAGGCAGAGCTGCCTTTAGTTTTGTTAATTAGGAGACACAGCAGCATGCCACTATGCTGGCCTCACAAGTAATTTCCTGTCGGCCGCTAAGTAAAACTTCAGACTATGGTAAAGAGCCTCCAGCATCTTCAGACGGTCTCGTTCTCCCCCCTAAATATTTCCCCTGTGGCAGCTTCCTTTCAGGAAATTAAAGAACGTGTTTGTGTACATGAGTACGTTTTCACATCTGCTCAATGGTGGTTTAGGAATGAAGTATTCATAAAATAACGAATCTTCCTGCATACTACTCCTGGATTTTTGAAAAAGGCTTTGCTTATGTGCAGTGACAGCAGTGTTATCCAGAACGTTACAGGTGGTAACCACCTTTCTGCTCTGGAAAATTTCTGCAGTTTGACTTCTGTCGTTCACATGAGTTCTCATGTTATGAGCAGAGTCCTTCTACTACACTATTCCGGGTGACAGAGGGGGGGAGAGGGCTTTTCACCCATTTGAGACGCACTCCTGTGCACTCTTCCAAGATCCTGACTACACATCACCTGAACCAGATGACATAATTGTCTCAAAATGTTGGGCCAGAATAGAGAAGGAGCGATAGTGGGGTTCAGCACGAGGGAGAGAACTGCAAAAAAAAGAAAGAAATCCAGCACTAAAAGCACAGGCAGTGACTGCAGCGATATGTTTCCTTGTTTCTAGCACAGAGTTTCACTTCAGCACTGTCAGGTTTAGAACTTCACTTACCAACAACACAAGCAGAGTGGCCCACAGACTGTACACTGCCTCCATCTGACCACAGAGCTGTCTGCAGGCAGAGAGGAGGCGCTACCTTTGACCATAAAATCAGCTTCAGGGAGAGAAAGAAGCATATATAACAATAGCTGTACAAAGATATTTTAAGTGACCAACAACAGATTGGTTGGATTAGGGATCATGTTGGTACAGTAACACAGAGTCATAAAGGTACCTACAAAACGGGTAACTTCTTTATTGTATGTATAACCCCTTTGTAAATCCTGTTCACTGAAGTCTGTTAACCAATACGAATACATAAAAACACATGGAAACATCGGAATTGTCAATGGTTAGTGTTAATGTTTATGGTAACAATTTAATATTTGAGTGTTGTTGAATCAGCAGCTTTACTGACCTCTGACAGTCCTAAAGTTTAACATGATGCACGCTAACTATTCCAGCTGTAGGTGTGTGTGTCTGTGTGAGGCTGGCACTGCAACTGAGTATATAATTCAGTATTCATTTTTAATGTTGCTTAACGTCTAAGTATTTTTTAATTTTTTTTTTATTTATTTATTTTTGATGGCTTGGTGAACTTAGCAGTGTGTGTGCTGGTTCTTTGAAAATGAAACTGTGTTAGGTGACTCTTGTCAGTCATTACTTTGTGATTATTTGCCTTCAGGCTAAAAAAAATCTATCGCTGGCTCCGTTCTGGCTCTGATCGTTTGTTTTGTGTGCTGCCCTGCTGTTTTCCACAGAAAGCCACCAGGAAAACAGACAAGGTTCGACCGACTGAGCTTGATGTGACTGCGCTGAGTGACAAGAGCCTGAGGGATGAACTGCTCGAGCGTGGACTAGACGTGGGGCCAATTGTGGGTGAGTGTAATCCTGCTCACCATTGCAGACACCGTAGTGGACACAGAGACTGCACTCACTGCGCATTTGTAAAATGACAGATGCAGACAGTCCCAGGGGAAAATTGGTTGCAAAGAGGGTGTTGCACCAAAAACGTTGTTGCTTTGGTCGTCAGCAAGGTTGCTGAGATTGCTTATAGTTTGCTTGACTGTCTGCAAACAGCATTTATTCTATGAGCTGTAGTGAAACTTGAAAAAATTAGGAAGGGGACAGATACTTCTCCCATTAACCAGGTTGGTTTCACTGCTACAACATCACCTTTGTCTTGTCCTCCCAGCCTCCACCCGGAAGCTGTATGAGAAGAAGCTACAAAAGTTGCTGGATGAAGGGCCACAGCCTCCGCCACCACAGCTGATGCTCGTAGGCTCAGAGTCTGACCTCTACAGTGACAGGGAGGACGGTAGGAAGGACCCACGGTGCAGCTCATTCAGCTCTGCTGCACTTTAATGAGTGCTTGGATTTGAAATGTTCCCTCATCACCTATATGAGAAATGTGATATCGTGTGTTGATGAAGGGGATGTTGTGTGTAGAACAGATGTCAAACGTATGTCCTGATACAGTTGTATCCGGCCTGCAAGATAATTTCATATGTCATTTATTGATGGCCTGTTAGTACGTGGGGGCTGAATCTTCAGCCCTGCTGAGAAACCATGGAGACAGAGGTGGGGGCTTTATTTTGAGGGGCACAATCATATCACAATCAAATACAGACTGGGATCGTACCATTACGTGAAAGGAGGAGGGGGGGCAGACGTTCCAAGACAGCAGGTGCAATTTAGTTTTATTTATATAGCACCAAATCACAAAAACAGTTACCTCAAGGGGGCTTTATGTTGTGTAACACATGATCTGCTGAGGCATGTATTCAGACATCTTTCTGTAGCATGGGGTCAGTGCAGCTCCAGCTCCTGACCTTTGTCTGCCACTATCTTGGAGGTTTTGAGGAAAAGGTTGCAGTGCTGGAGGTCCATCATCTCTCCTTTAAGACGGTGCTCTATCACATCGACCAGAGCCAGCTCATCACACGGGAGAAAATTCACTACAGTATTTCTACATATCCACATAGCCATATTAAAGGAGCTCCAAATTGCCTGCAAATTCCAGACTCTGGAGCTTCCCAAGACTCCAAAGATAAAGAAAAAATTTGTTGTCAATTTGTTAATTAAATTCAGTTTTATTTCAGTTTTAACCACAACAACAGTTACCTCAAGGCTGCAGCATTGCAAGGTAAAGAGACTTCAGTAATACAGAGAAAATGAGAGCAATCATATGACCCACTGTGAGCAAGCGCTTTGGCGAGAATGAAAAGGCCACACCGCCTTTTAACAGGAAGAACTCTCCAGCAGAACCAGGCTCAGGGAGGAGCTTCTGCGTCCAGTTGGGGTTAGGGGAGGAAGACAGGACAAAGAGACGCTGTATAAGAGAGCCAGAGGTTAATAACTAATGATTCATCGTAGAAAGGTGTATGAACACATAATGAAAAATGGGACTGAAGAAGAAACACTCAGTGCATCATGGGAATCCCCCAGCAGCCTAGACCTAGGGTCACCTGATCCAGCTCTATGTGATTTATAGCATATAGTTACTACCTGAACTATATGCCCTAACAATGGGCGCAGAGCCATTGCAGGGGGGAGGGGGCAAAGAATTCTTGGACACTGCCAGCATAATGGACATGTTTTTGACAATGTAACAAAATCTAACCAGTTAATGTAAAAAACAGTTAACCTGGAACGCCAGGGCTGAGCGCTCGGTACACTCTGTCAGCTGTTAGCAGAGCCAGCGACATCTCTACCACCAGTTCAAAGCAATCAGATTATCTAGGATTGACCTGTCTTGTTAACCCCGCCCCCTGACTTTGATGGGTGAGGCTGACCAATAAAATTAATTCATGAACACAGCAGCAGGGCCAGGAGTGCCAAAATGAATTAAAGAGATACATCATTAAATAATGAATTAAATGTGTCAATAATTAATAAAAATGGGAAATAAATAAGGTATTAAATGTTTTAAATAGTGTTTTGTGTGACTGTCCGTTTTGCCAGAGGTGATTGCAGCTGGTGGTCCAGAGCCTGTGGAGGAACCAGAACCAGCTCCTGTGGTTGAGAGAACAGTGAGGAGCAGAGAGAAGACGGTCATGTCCACTCGCAGCCACAGCAGCCAGCACGCTGCGGTAAGACGGGTGTTCACCGCACTTACAGAGAACAGACCTGTCACTCTTTCCGCTCAATGTCCGTCACTGGCAGCAGAACAAAGGGATGTCTGGTGCTCTGTGTCAGTGCCCGGCTGCTGTGTTAGTAGAGCTGCGTGTCGCTTACTCACCGGGACCCCCTGTGATGGCTTCCACTCATCTGTGACGGCAGCAGCTTGACACGGACCGTTCAGAATTCCACTGCTGGTCACTCTTTAAAGCTGCAACTCTGTTTGTGTCACGCCTAGAAACGGGCTAAGCGGTGAGGGGAGTCCCAAAGAGGCTCTTAGGTGTCCGTTACTTGATAGCATCCAACGGTAATCTGCTCTTACCCATGTTTACTTTGTATGCCGTCAATGCACTGTAGCGGAAAGTGCGTTCAGAGAGGCTCTCATGTTTTTAATGGTTCTGCTCTTCTTGACTATTAGGCTTCTAGCCGAGAGCAAGGCCACGGGTATTGTGTGTGGAGTTCGGAGGGACCACATCATGCGTCCTTTAAAAGGCCTGTAATGAACCAGGCTCTGTATCTCTTGCACTGTGCTACATATGAGAAACTGCTGAAAATTTACCTGCTAAATTCTCATAGAGCTCTTATTCATGTATGAAAAGACTTACGTGAATATGAAATGAAATTTATACTGCACCAGAAAAACCAAAGTACAAGTGTGGAAGTGACCCACAAGTCTTTGCTTCAGGAACAGGACTCCCTGCTCCTCTATCAGTGAAAGTGGAATGGTTCCAATGACCGGACTTTTTGAATTTTGGCGATCAAAGCTGTATGTGGCAGAAAGAAGCAGATCATTGTGACGTATCATGCAGATGTAGTAAGTGTAATATAGTGGGACCCCTGCAGCTGCCTTTAATCACAGTTTCCTCTGACACGGCATGGTATCTTCTTCATCCTCGAAGCTCAAGTGCACTCACTCAAGCTCAGTGTGAGACTGCTTCAGTGGATCAGCTTGCTTCTAGTCACACTCAAACCACATGATGTGGATTAAAAGACAAAAACACCTGCTTTTCTCCACAGTGCCTGTGATATCTGTCTGTCTGTGTCCTTGTTTACTGGAGCCACCTGAAGCAGTCCACTTTTAGCCCCCTCCCCACTCTGTCTGTACAGTCAAAGCTGCTTAAAGAGCAACATAGCCAGACTCATTTGAAGAAATAACAGCAGTGTGAAGTTATGTAATGTGAGTGCTGTGATCTGATACTGTGCTGCTGGTTGTAGCAACAGAACCCCCTGCTGCTCAGGCACTGCACATGCACCTGCTGAGGTGTTTTTCCATTTCATTTCTACCAGTGTTGCCATGATTTCAGTAAGTACAGTTGTGAATATTGTGGAGGTTCTCTCATTGCTCCGTAATCAGATTAAGTGAAGTTAATGAATATAGCGTGGTCTTCAGTATGCAGTTCACTTCATTTACTTCCTCCTGCTGAAGTAATAAAACCACCATCTCCTTTTCTTAATTTAAAAAATTCAAGACAAACTTCAAGTCAATCTGGTTTATGCTGCTACCAGATAATCTGAATTACAAAGGGTTCCACTGACAAATTAACGGGACTTCATTAAGAACACAGAACCCTTTACGAGAAAGACTGAGGTCCTTTACTTTCTGTCAGATGAAGGCCAGCAGCAGGCTGAGGGTGGCAGATGTTGTGAAAAATCATTTGAGTATCTAAACCAAACTGACTTTCTGAGATTTATTTAAAAGAAAGTTTAAACCTTTGCAAAGGCATGAACAGGGTTTATAAAGGTCAATTAATAACAGCTCCTTTATACCCATCGTGTGGATACAATGTTGTCTGTTCAGCTGTAGGCCTGGGACTCTCCAGCAGCCTCTTTGATGAGAACTTAAACTTCTTCACAGACCTAAAGAGGTGACGTTGTCTTCTTTCTCAAGCCCTCTGAAATGAACCGGCTTGAAGTGGGAGACACGGAAAGTGTTGTGGATCGTCACATTTCTGGATAACTCAAGACAGTTGAGAGATTAAGAATTGATTTAACCACAAAAGGACGAATAAAGCAAGGCTCAGTTTATCTGGGAAGACGAGCACACTCGCTGGCCTGTTTTGGACTTGGGACCAGAGTCCCGTGGTACTCAGCCAGATGTTTGTTTTACTGAAAGGTCCCGAGTAAGGCAATGCGGGTGGTGCTGCTCCGTATGCGACAGCAGCATCAGATAGGGTGTTGCTTTTTCCTTCGTTGGCACAAAATGAGGAGATCGATGTCCAAGAGAGGCATCGAGGGGGGAGAAGTGAGTGGCAGAGGAGGACACGATGGGCTGTGCATCTACACTGTCCAACAGTGTGTTCATTTCCCAGCTTAACCTTGATTTCTCTTGTCTGTGTAGGTGGAGAAAATCGCAGCCAGTGATCAAACCCTAAAAGTAGACGAGAAAGACGTTCTGAAGGAGCTCTTTCTTAATGACCGGAGCGGTCCAACCGGAATCACGTAAGTGCAGTCGGCTGTTCTTTTCTTACCGGAAATGAAGTTTGATGTGTTTAGTCAGCAGTAAAATAAATATTCAGAGATCTTCTAAAGTCGGCACCACAGAAAGCAGGACATGAACCCCAGAGCGAAAGTAAAAGATATTAAAATTACTACTTTAGCAAGTGTGAAGGGGCCAAATACTAGTCCATGGCATTGTAAGTGGAGCAGAAGTCTCTACAGTGTCTTTTAACTTGGCATGGCCAGGGTCAGTAAGTGCTGTCATAGCAAGGATTTTTTTTGACAGCAGTTACTGGATTGACCGAGACTCAGAACAGTGGAAAGTCCAGTACATTATCTGCTCTACATGGCGAGCTGAGGTCTCTGTGAATATTAAATCTTAAATGTTTCTCTTGTAGTGCCACCTGTCGCCGGCCCATCCGAGGAGCAGCAGGGCGCCCTGTGACATCCAGTGACCTGTGGAGTGATGACAGCCTGTTCTCTCCAAAAGCCACCAAGACGAGCATCTCCTCCTACACTCAGAGCTACTCAGTAAACAGAGTATCCAGCCTGCCACCCAAAACCACCTCCTCCAGCCTCCCGCCTGCAGGGCAGACCCAAGCAGCACAGCGCAGCATGTCTCTGTGGATAAAGCTCTTCCTGTTGGCCATCGTGGCCACTTTCCTCTTCCTCGTTTACCAGGCCATGGAGACCACCTCCATAAACCCATTTCAGACCTCAGACATGGAGGTGGCTGCTGGTAGCACAGCATAGAGAGCACAGCTGGAGACTGAGAGGTGAAGAAGACTTAGTCTGCTTTAACTCGTTCATGTTTCATTAATGTTTAAGTGTGTTAAGTGTTCTTTACATTTTGCTGCGATCACAGATTTTGTACTATTCTACTTTTTTGCCCTCATTTCTGAATAAGCTTTTATAGAGAAGAGAAATACATTTCAATGACTCTCATTGTGAAAGCACCCAGCAGCCCTGTCTGCGGTTCATCCTTAAGCTAGGACCTCAGGTGATGACGAAGCCAGTCACTAATCAACACACACAGGAGCTTTCAAAGACACAGGAGCCTCTTCGTTTTGTTTTTAGTCGTACTTGCATGGTGTGAATGTGTGTGTGATTGTAACTTTTCAAAATATGCCTTAGTATCTCTGTTCTTAACAGTCTTTAAGAGTCTGAAGCTGCTATTCTGGTTTGTACCTTGGACCAGCTTTGTTATTGAGACACGGAGGCTTCTTGTTATAGTTCAAATGCTTTTTAAAGCCTGCCCCACTATTTTCCTAATCTTCTCTTGTAATAAAATTTTATACCCAAATACATTTTCTCAAACAATGTATTACATTTTCTCTTACGTTTAATGAAATTCTGATCAATACTGTAGAACAGGGGTGTCGAACTCGCGGCCCGGGGGGCCACTCGCGGCCCACGCCACTCCTACTTCTGGCCCGTATACTGACATGAAGAACTATAATGCTAATGAAGTGACTTTTTTTGTTAGGCAGGATTTGTGTGCAATGTTACAATGATTTAATATGAAGGCAATATGAGCAGAGAGTACAGACATGCTGAGGCTGTGTAGTTCAGTGAGAGTCAAAAACTGATGTGTACACTTATGTCTGCACTTTTATTTTGTTAAATACAAACAAATGATAGCAGAAGTGCTGCCACGTGTCCGGCCAGAAAGAGAGGACCAATGTGTTTATTTGGCAGTTCAATGAAAGGCTTCAGTTATTCAGTAACTACTGACAATTATTGCACTGTCAGCAGTTACTGGAAGGTCAGGAGAAAACCAGTCTTACTCCTTAACACTTACAGTGCCTTCCACTATAACTATGCAGTCTAATGGCTGAATTATGCTTCAGTGGGAAATCTATAGTGTACCTAACATACATAACTGGAAACTCTTTTTAACCGCTGTAATGTTAAGAGCCGTTTCTGGTCATGACAGACTGTCTAATAACCCTGGCCTTGGTATCTGTTGTGCTGGTCACACAGTGGATATTTTCAGGAATTTGAACCAGAGATGACGATAACTGAACAGAGAATGGGGAAATGAATACAGACTGAATTTAAACCAGGGAGAGAACTCAAAGTTGCATAACTAAACTAACCGTCAAAATAAAGCAGGACTGAAAGAAGGACCAGGAAAAAGCTCACACCCAGAAAAGGGTGTAGAGCCTGCTTCAGGTCAGTGATGAGTTACTACCCCAGGTGGAGGAGTTCAAAGATCTATGGGTCTTGTTTGTGATTGAGTGAAGAGTGAAACGGGAGATCGACAAACTGATCATTGTAGCATCCTCCAGAGCAGGGGTCTGGAAGTCCAGTCCTTGAGGGCCGGTGTCCTGAAACTTTTCCATGTGTCCCTGTTGCAACACACCTGAATAAAATGAGTAGGTCGTACCAGGAGGAGGCTCAGTGGCACACCCAGGACATGCTGGAGATAACTCTCGGCTGGCTTGGAAAAGACTCGGTGCCCCCCAGAAATATAAACTGCCCTGAGGCAATGGGTGTTGTGAAATGCGTGAGTGATCCTGGCCGTGCAGTCATTACTATTTAGGTTGGCGTAACCTCTCTGGAGCATGTAGATGAATGTATCATCCACTTCCAGATTTGGTTGATCTGGGAACTGCCCAGGTGAGCCAGGGCCAGTCTTTCCGTGACCCATGTGGACATGGGCTGTGAATGAAGAAACTGTTCAGCTCATTTCCTATCTCCGGGCTGCCCACCGGTTGTCACTTTAAACCCAGTGATTTTCTTCATTCCACTCCACACATCCCCTGTGGTGCTCTGCTGAAGCTTGAACTCCAGCTTCCTCCTGAAGGACTTCTTGTATTTTTCTGAGCTCTTAGGCTTTGCTGGACTCTCCTCGGAGAATAAACAAATCGTTTTATCTCTCTCTCTCTCTCTCTCTCTCTCTCTCTCTCTATATATANATCTATATGTATGTATATTAATATAATATAAAAAAAAATTTTTTTTTTTTTTTTTTAAATTATACAGGACTTCATGAGTATTGTGCAACTGATACATAATTACGTGAACATATCCATTGTGTTTGTAGCCCATATGTATTATCACAGCAGGGCTGCTGTACATCGAATGACCAGCAGATGTCAGTACTTCCAAAGGGGCTTCATCACACCTTCAGAGCAAAGCTTTACCCAGCCGGAACTTTGAGAACTAATTAGAACTATGAGAGGTGTTCCTCTCACAGTTCTAATTAGAAGTCACTCTATAGAACACAAACACCTGAATGTTGAATATAATATGACAGTCCAGTGTGTTTCAACTACCCAGTCTTACCTGTCGACAAGGACCGCCTTGATGACGACTGAAGACTTACTTGTTGTGCCCCACCTCCCACTATTGGTGACGTCACGAAAGGACAAATCATTTTAGCGCGAGGTCATTCGGCCTCTTCGAGCAGCCGGTTACAGCGAAGCGGAGGCGCCATCTTAGGACACTGAAAGTGAGTCGTGCTTTTCTTCTTCAGAGAGAACAGAGGAAAGAATTAATGGCGATTATTTTGTTATGGACGTGTAACTGTCAAACCGCGATTCATGTTGAAAGGCGGGTTTATTTTATTTCTGTCTCTAATGTGAAGCGCAGACACTCCTCCTTTAGGTCGCGTTAGCTTGATGTAGCATAGCATTTTACCGTGTCGTTAAAGTCAGTGTAATGTTAGCCTGCCGTGCATTTTGAGCTCATGTACAGCTGCTTGGTAACCTTTCGGCGACTTTTATTAACGTTAGATAACTGTTGTAGTTTAGGTATTTGCGTTGAGGTCATTAAGCCAAGATTTTCCTGCTGACAGTCAAACTAAGCTGAGGAGCACGTGACCCACTCTCGCGAGTGGGTTGGTTGTGTTAGCAGTTAGCTCAGCTCACGCTAACCTTGTCTCTCATTGCACTGCAGCTCCGCCGGCAGGACGCCACCATGTATCCCACTACACTGACGCAGATCGCCCGGGCCAACCCGTTCAGCGCCCCCCTCTTCACCCTGCAGAAAGTGGAAGAACCCCTCCAGAGCCATAAGGGCCAGAGGAGCCGACGATTGGCGGCAGCTGCCACTGTAGACGGTAAAGCCGGCCGAGACTCCGAAAGGTCGCTGCAAGGCTAGCGTTAGCTTAGCTGAGCAGATGTACCCGGTTGCGGCTAACTACTTTCGCACATTATATGTAGTCGGACTTACTATTTGAGCAGGCACGTGTACTCGATTTGTTTTATGTACGAGTTAGGTGGTCCTGAGGACTGTTGGATGATGATGTTGGAGCAGTCGGGCCTGCCCTGCATACAGGCCGCCCGTGGAGGACACGGAAGGACACAGCAGCGCTCAGCCTTTGCACAGCAATGCGCTGTTTGACACACTTTAAGGATTTTCTGAATGCTAATTATAACAAAAATGAATGTGACCCTGACTCTGAGCTGCTCAGGGGTCACCTTTGAAGGCAGATGGCGCAATGGCTGTGGTACACAGTACAACAGTGTTCTTATCTGGGGCCTTGCAGTCTGCAAACAGGTTTTCAGAGAACCAAGTCTCAGCACAAGATTTGAACTTCCTTCCCTGCTCAAGTCTAGACCCAGCCATTTGACATCAAGCTTGGATCATTTGTTTTTGAAACAGAAACTGCAGTTTTTAAGTTTGTTAGTGTTTGTTTAAGTTTGGAAGACAAAATATCCAATTTCCTAGTTAAATGATATGGGCAGTAAAAGCTCTTTAGGTAAGAGGAAAAGTGGATGACAAACTTTCCATAAGCTCACTGCTCCAGACTCAGTCATACTGAGCTCATATTGCCCTGTTCTTAAAGTCTGTCCTGTGTTTCTTCAGAGGGAGACAGTTGTGAGTTCGGCTCACAGAAGTATTTCATCCTGTGTGGCTTTGGTGGGATTCTGAGCTGTGGCACCACACACACAGCTGTCGTTCCCCTCGATCTGGTCAAATGCCGAATGCAGGTCTGTCGCTGCGGCTTGCTGCCATCGTCTTTGGCCCACTTACCCATAATTCTGTTTGTCCTTTTAAAAAAAATTTAATGCACCTTTCCATGGGAGAAATGTCACCAGCATAGTTGTGGTGAATCTGTTTTTGCCATTAGTTCCCATTAATCTGACATGTTGGAGTGATCATAACATACCTGCATGATTTTTCACGGTATTGTTAAATGAATGCCACCCACAGAAGAGGACCAGTGTCTGAAGGTCAGAAGGACCGACCTGAGGGAGAACAGTTTCTCTTTTGACAGTTTTATTACACACAGCTGAGTTTGGCTTAGGCAACACACTGACTGTTCATTAACAGGACTGCAAAGACAGCCGTACGTTTGATACGACAGTTTCTCTGCTGTGTGTAATCATTCCAATGAAATGAATATTGTTTTATTTCAGTTTAATCAGACCATGTTTTTAATCAGTTGGGGATCCTGCTAATGTTTTGCATTTGTTTTTAGACTTACTGACATATTGACGATCTGTTGGAAGTTTGAAGTGTGTTAAGAAAAGCAGGAGCTGGTAAACGAGGAGAGAGAACTGCCTAACTGCAAAACATTACTGTGGTCCCTGACCGCTCATACTGAATTTGTACAGTGATTTGATCATACTGTCCTAATGATTGGTGGCATGTTGGTGACAGAGGCATCCATAATGGAAGGGTGTTGGCACTGAATTGAAACAGTTGCGACCTGGAGCAAAACACACTTATTTGGTGTTTCAGTGGTGACTCCTTCCATTACTTGGCCCTGTGTTTGTTGATTTTTGTCCTGTTGCATGTGACCTTGCATGCTGCATGTCTTTGTCCCCTCCCTTCTACCACAGAGGAAGTCAGCTGCGAGTTTGGCTCCTCAAAGTACTATGCTCTGTGTGGCTTTGGGGGTATCCTGAGTTGCGGCCTAACACACACAGCAGTGGTGCCCCTCGACCTTGTCAAGTGCCGTCTGCAGGTTTGTATGGAAGCTGAACCTCCCAGTAGCCAGCATCTACGCCAGCCTCTCAAACCTTCAACTAATGAGTATGTTAGCAAGGAGTCTACGAATTATTGTATATTAAAATAAATATCAGTCATTGAGTTGAAGTGACTTTGAACAAACAAAGACAACTGTTTGCTTCTTGAGAATGTGGATCCTGAGTGTACAAGAGCTTGTTAAACCAAGCAAAGCAGAAATGGACAAGTTTAATTAACAGTAAATGACTCTATTTGCCCTCACACAGTATTATTATAAGTGTTATTAACAGTAACCTGACATGAAAACAGACGTCTCCAGTCCAAGTATGTTCTTAGTGTCAGCCTTCTGGTGCTGGTTACCTGCAGACAACACTACCCCTAAAACCCCTGTGTTCAGAGCTGATATGGTGATCACGCCAGTGTTTCTGTTCCTTAGGTGAATCCTGATAAATACAAGAGCATTGGCAATGGATTTGCAGTAACAGTGAGAGAAGATGGTGTCAGAGGTCTGGCAAAGGGCTGGGCTCCTACCTTCATTGGCTACTCCATGCAGGGACTCTGCAAGTTTGGTTTCTATGAAGTGTTCAAGATCCTCTACAGTGACCTGCTAGGAGAGGTGAGTGGAACGTTTTGACACTTGACTGGGAACGCCTGCCAAAGCAGGGTGGGCACGAGTCATGCTTCTGGTCTACAGAAGAAAGATGGGATGAGTTTAAAGGAGTCCTTTGAGTGTTTATTGACCATGAAGCTGCTCTGAGTTGTCACATTATTTTGGAGAAATCTGAACTGCCTTCTTCATGTGTGTAAATGGAGTGTAGGCTATGTGTGACTTGCTTGGAACTACTCTTATTTTCTCCCACTGTGTGACCAACAGGAGAATACGTACCTGTGGAGAACCTCCCTGTACCTGGCTGCCTCAGCTAGCGCAGAGTTCTTCGCTGACATCGCTCTGGCTCCAATGGAGGCTGCCAAAGTCCGTATCCAGACCCAGCCAGGCTATGCTAACACCCTCAGAGAGTGTGCCCCCAAGATGTATGCAGAGGAGGGCCTCTGGGCGTAAGTTTGTTCCATAACGTGTGGTAGCACTTGATTGAATAATTCAACGGAGAACAAGTTTGTGATGCTAACACGCTCCTTAGATCCACCTCTGGAGGGCGCTGTTCTCTGAGCAGAGCTCCTCAGCAGCTTTCTGGCTGTACAGTTGGAGGTGCTTGAGTCATTGGCGTGTGAGAACAGTCTACCTGTCCCCCAGCCCATCTGCTGCACTGGCAACCCTGTCACTGGGCAGGGATCTCCCAGTGCAGCGAGCCTGGGGGACGGACACATTCAACATAGTCTCTGCATAGAGCTGGAAGACAGTTTGGAGTGATTTTTTTTTCTTCTTTTTTTTTTTTTTTTTTTTTTTTAAACTACATTTAACCAGCAAAATGTGTAAGCTACACAGGTACCTGAGCCTAAAACTTACTTTAAAATTAGGGGATATGTATCTCTATATGAAGTTCTAGTGCCAAGTGTCTCTGAGCTCATTCTTTGTTTTTTGCCTGTAATCCCAGTTTCTATAAAGGAGTGGCTCCCTTGTGGATGAGGCAGATCCCCTACACCATGATGAAGTTTGCCTGCTTTGAGCGAACTGTGGAGATGCTCTACAAGTATGTTGTTCCTAAGCCCCGCAGTGAGTGCACCAAACCTGAGCAGCTGGTTGTGACCTTTACGGCTGGTTACATTGGTGAGTTTGGGGATGTTTCCCTGCTGATGTTGATTAAATGCTGCCATGTATTTTGAGCAACTATTAGACCTTTAGTTGTAGCATGCAAAGTAAACTCCAATCATTTTTGCTGTATAAGGCTAGAAAATCAAGGTTGAGGTTTCTAATGTCTCGTTGCTTTGTGTGCAGCTGGTGTGTTCTGTGCCATCGTGTCCCACCCTGCTGACTCGGTCGTGTCTGTGCTGAACAAAGAGAAGGGCAGCACTGCTATGCAGGTCCTAAAGAGGCTGGGACCCAAAGGTTTGTATCAACATTATTTCAGTTGTTTCAGCAGCAGTAGTATGAAACGAGGTTTAAGACCATCCACTGCTGGAGGAGCAGAGCTTCTCAGCAGCTCCTATGTTGTGGGAGGAGTTTGAGTCATGGCATACCTGCAATCAGGCCTCGGTTGTGTCTCAGGGGTTCAGGAGTGCAACTTTGTGAACAATTCACTTTTACACTGCTCACCTCCTGTACTTGGTTTACATTCAAATAGAGTTGAATGATGACTTTGTGTCTAGCACATTTTTGTGTTCAGTGGATAGCAAAGTGGCTTTTGTGTCTACTGAAGTAGGACTTGATTGACCTGAACCACTGTTTTGTGAGGTGAGGAATAACTGACTGCTGTCTCTTTCAGGTGTGTGGAAGGGTCTTATTGCCCGTATCATCATGATTGGTACTCTGACAGCCCTGCAGTGGTTCATCTACGATTCTGTGAAGGTGTACTTCCGCCTGCCACGCCCCCCTCCACCTGAGATGCCCGAGTCCCTGAAGAAGAAGCTCGGTCTTACAGAGTAACACATCTTGTCACTGAGCTGCATTCTCCAGAAGCAACACATTTAAACCCCCAAATTCCTACAGCACACAGCAGCCACTGTATTTATGTCCTCAGCTCCTGCTGCTCTTCAGGGCCCAGGGGTGCTACTTCTCATGTATATTTAAAAGCAAAACGGGCGAGAAGATGGAGCCGTCACTCTTGGCTGATCAAGGGTCTGACATAATTTTTCTCTGTAGAAACATCAGTCTGGTTTTATCAGTTCCTGTCCTTAGAATATTTGGAAATTCTAATTAAATATTTCCTGGAAAACACCTGTTGTCTGTTTCTGCTTTGAATTCAAGCGTTTGTTTTTAAGGTTATACAACATCTATCACAGTGCATCTGCCCTGTGCAGGAATATCAATTGTAAAGGAGCGCTACTGCTATAACTGGGAAGGTTCTGTATATTACACTGAAATTTGCAGTGGTTTAAGGTGGTGTAGTTGTGATGCATCATATGCTGCTAGTTTGAGTTGCCTGAGGTCATCAGCATGGAGAACCAGATTTCTGTCAACTGTTTGCGTAGTGTACTCACTGGAAGATCAGTACATTTTAATTAGAGATGACTGACTAGTCTTTGTTCACTGTTCAAGGTGTTCTTGGTGGGCCTGTGTTTTAGAGTACCACCAGAGGGAGGTCTTACTCCACCTTCAGGCTGAAGAAGTTGAGAGGGATGTTTCTCCCACCGAAAATGCTATGGAATTATATTTGGGTACGAAGGGAGAAAAATATATCATCTGAGCAAATAACTTCATTTGATGGCCACATTTGTTGTCACTCATGCAATCAACAACCTACCCATGCAGAACTCTGCAGCAATGCACACAAACCATTCAATATGCTGCGCAAGCACTGCTGCAGTTTGATGCACTCACTCTCTGAATCAAGTGACTGGAGGGCAGAGCCCAAAGGAAGAGAACCCACAATGCAATTGGCCACACATAAGCAGTGTTCAGAATGAAGTTTCCCAATTATCAACAGTTGCTGTGCAGTAGTAGAAAGATTGACCATTGTCACTTTAATGCTGAAGAACAGACCTTTTCTGATTTATTTTTTTTTCCTTCAAAAAATTATAGTGAGCATCAGGAAAGATCCTTATTTAGCAAATATAAACCTGGCCATTTCATTACCATACCCCACAACCTTAAATTTGAAACTATTGACAATTTAAGTGTAACGTTAAATGATTACTAGCATCTTAGCTGCCTTTTCTTTTAAAAGCCACACTATTAGCCATAGTTGATGGTCACATAGGCATTCATTTTACTCTTTTACCACGTTAATTTTACCTTAATCACTCAGCTGTTGGGACTGCGGTCCTCTACTTCTAGTTGGCTAGAAGTATGCCCATAGGCTGTGCCTATGAGACCTGCTTACTATTTGTTGTTGGTATTTATACACCTCTCTGCATTTAATTATTAGTTATTATAATATCTGGAGTCCAGAGGAGGTCTTCGTCCAGTCTTCCTCTCCTCACGCCACCCAGTCGCTGCCCCTCCCTAAGCAAGTCAAGTGGCTTCATTGTCATTCCAACCATGTGCAGTGGTACAGTACGCAGTGAAACGAGACCATGAAGCTACATATGACATATAACAGGCAATCAACACAGGACTTTACAAAGTTCAATGTGCAAAATTTGCAAATAAACAAAACAAAGAGTGCAACACCAGACAGAGCAGAACGATATAGACACAACAGTGGAAACTGAGCATTGTACAGAAAGTAACTTGGTGTATGAAGGTGTGTGTGTGTGTGTCAGTGCAGTTACTCAGTGTTCAGGAGTCTGACGGCCTGGGGGAAGAAACTGTTCGGCAGTCTGGCAGTGACGGCCCGGATGCTCTGGTACCTCTTGCCAGAAGGCAGCAGGGTGAAGAGTGTATGTGAGGGGTGCGTGGGGTCCTCCACAATGCTGGTGGCTTTGCGGATGCAGTGGGTGTGATAGGTGTCGATGATGGAGGGAAGAGAGGCTCCAATAATCTTCTCAGCTATTCTCACTATCCGTTGTAGGGTATTGTGATCTGATACAGTGCAGTTACTATAGCAGACAGTGATCCAGCTGCTCAGGTCACTTAGTCCCTCTGCTGAAGGTGGTTGGACCTTCTTAGTTATGGAGCTGGTGTTGAGGGACCAGGAGAAGTTCTCCGCCAGGTGGACACCAAGGAATTTGGTGCTCTTGACAGCCTCCACAGATGCTCCATCAATGTTAAGTGGACAGTGATCTCTCTGTGCTCTCCTGAAATCTTTTGTTTTGTCCATATTCACACACAGGTTGTTGACTCTACACCAGTCCATTAGATGTTGCACCTCCTCTCTGCATGCTGGTGTGAGATTATAGCATAACATATGATCAATTATTCCATTGTCCTCATCTCAGACTGTGGTTGATGGTTAATGTAGAAGTCAAAAGCTGGAATTGTGAAATAGATATTGTTCATTACTGATAGATCCTATTTTCTAGTACAAATGGCACAGTTTTGTGTGTGTGAGAGAGAAAGACAATTTAGAATTTTATTTTTATATTTTTTGCTCTATAAAAGTGATTGATTCTACTATTAAATATCCAAGGAACCAAAAGTAAGCTGTCTGACAGCATAGTGCTGTACTCGGGTGATATGGTACTGTGAGGTCTGAGGAATATAAGATGGGGCCTGATTATTCAAGACCTTCTATGTGAGGAAAAGGGTTTTTAATTTGCGTCTGGATTACCAGGGAGCCACTGCTTCCTGTTAAATTTTGCAGATACATTTACATGCATCCACTATCATACGCTCACGTTGTGCCTCATGATCCTAATAGTGCATTTGCTAAAATGATGTAGTAGAGCTGTGGAACATAAAAATCAGACACTGCATTTCAAACTGAGTTAAAAGGAACTACTGTGTCACAAATGAAATGATAGCGCCTAGCAGATTTACCTGATGCTCATCTAATGGGCCTGAGCCTGGCCTGGGTCACAGAAACTCCCCCTTACACACACACAGACACACACACACACACACAATGTGCTGTTGTACTGATGGTGTCATTACAATCCATTTGTTGCCCACAAAATGGGCAGCTTCTACACTGGCAGCAATAGTGTTGTCTTCTATTGGGATAAGGTTGCATCTCAGTGGGTACAACAGGGCCGCCTGGCAGGATAAGGTTGCCAGGGGTCATGGGAAATGGAGTCTATTTATGTGTTCCCTGTTTGTGAGGCAACACTGTCATCTGTGAATGATTGAATAAAACATCAACACTATGGGGGATAAAAAGGTTTGTCAGACGCTCAGTTTACTCATCTCCTCTTTTTGGTGGATCGCTCCAGTAATTTCCACGTTTAGGTAGAATACGAAGAATCCATTGATTTGATAAGCTAACAGGGTTATTGCACATGCTGCTTGAACAGTATGTGTGGCCTATTTTAGTACTCCATCTCCAGCACGTCCCACTGTTGATGGAAATAGCAGTGGGCTCCATCAGGGACAGTCAGGGTTTAGCCTTCATTATCAGGTCCACTTTCAACTATGTTTCCATTGCACTGCGCCAAGTCCACACAGACAGGCAGATCATGCACCGAGGACCCCGTAAACTTGCTTTTTTCCTTTCTTTCTCTCTTTCTGTTTTGAGTTTTAAAAAAGTGTTTGTGCACTTGAGAGTCCAAAAGATTTCAGTTTTTAAAATACTTTTACTGAACACTGTAATGTGTCCTATGAAAAAAACATATTAGATAACCTGCAAACGACTAAAAAACAAATGTATATGGATTGTTACAAACTTTATCATTTAGTGTTATTTTACATTAACAGTATTTTTGCCAATGTGAATGGTTGAACGAGGGCACTGGGTATTTCTGTCGCACCCTGTCCAAAGATTAAACCAAAGTTGAACTCTGTAGCATTAACTTGACTCACCTTGTCTGAAGGAAGAGAAAACCTTCTAATTAGCAGATGATCTGCTCTACCTCCTTAGCTACAGGCACCTCATGACAACAAAGGAGTTGGAACCATTCTGACTGCCCTCGAGTTGCTCAACCTGGGGTCCAGACTTAAAGCTGATTACTCCAGAGCAGGGGTGTCAAACTCATTTTACATGATGGGCCACCTACCACTCTTAAGAAATATCTTTAGCAGTGCACATTCAGGCCTGTGAGACTCATTTAGACACTCAGACACTGAGCCATAGCTGTGTGCTACATGCAGACATTTCTGCATCTATGCCATTCAAAGACACTTTGTATATACTTTAAGCAATATTCAATACTAAACTGCCACTTTAGTCTTTTTCAAGGAAGCTAATTTTTAATTCTGTATTGTCAGAACCCCCCCAACTATTTTTATGGATTTGCTACTACTAGGGAGACACACACACGAGGTTTAAGGCCTGGACAAATTTGAATCCTGCACAATGGAAAATAGCTGAAAAGAAAAACGGGTATGACTTTATCCAGGTCCTAGTCTTATAAAGTCTGCACTCAGCTTTGCGGTTTACAATAACAATATTACTGAAATTTAGCCAGATGCTGCTCATTTGATGTTTTCTTTCGTTTCTTTACTCTTTCCCGAGATGCTTGCATTTAAATCCGGTGTTGTGCCAAAAATGATCGCCTGCCAAAAACCGATTTCCGGTATTTGCCAAAAACTGATTGCTCCTATTTAAACTGCTATAAATAACTTGTTGGTCTATAATACGTGAAACATATGTCAAATGTATCCCTCATCATCTTAAGCCACAAACAACAATCCTGTAAAAAGGTAGAAGCCAGAATCAGTATTTGGCAGTGACTTTTATATATCCTTTATTTATCTTGACATTAAAAATGTCTTTTTTTTTAAAGTCCAAGTTGACAGCGGAAATTGCAACAAATATAAAAAATAGTTCTGTAAACATATTTTAAGCGGACAAAAAGGACCGGATTGGTTATAATCTAAGTACAATAAGACAGAGCTATAAAGATAGGGGAAACCGGGGATAGTTGTAACATTTTTGACATTTCTGTCTGTAAATTGGAGCTCGTTTAAGGTAGTGGATTCAAAATGTAATGCAAAGTATTTACATGTCTCGGCTATTAAATAGTGCAGCTATTTTCTCTGCAGCACAATTACCCATTGCATGGTATGGTCTCAAACACAAAGAGTGAAATGTTACAATTAACCCCATAGTCTGGGTTAGTTGTAACATATCCTGGGGTGAAATGTAACACAATGAAATAAGGGTACTGACAAAACATTAACATGTAATCTTTGTTTATTCAACACATGAATGCACTTAGAGCCATTTATGTAGCTCTGTGTGTGTGTGACAGAATGCAGAAATCTAGCTTTTGAACATATTCCAACCCCCCAAAAAAGACAAATTATGGAATTTTCTGCAACTGAATATTTAATTAATTTTGGTTGGTCTTCCTTGGGTTTGGCATCATTGGCTCAGTGGGCATTATAACCTACAACTCTTGCACCAATTTTAAACATAACAATGAAGCTGAAAAAATGTAGTTGTTCACCAGCATCGCAATTCCATTACTTTTTATCATGGCTTACCTTGGTGTGGTTTGCAAAGTGCTTCAGAAAGATGACGAAATCTGTTTCTTGCACCCATCCTGATTTATTTCCACTACCAGTACTTCCTACTGGTCCATCTCTGACACAGTGGTCAGCATAATGTATGTGTGGGAACACAAACAGTGAAGTAATTGTGTTGCCAATGGCATTAACCACATATACAAAGGTGACCAGTGAACCTCTCTCTGCTGATGTCATTCACAAACTTGTTTAATATAAGTTAAAGTAATAGTGTGGTAAGTTGTAACATCTGCATTATTGTTACAACTAACCCAGACTGTTGCTGTTACAACTGACCCAGACTCCTATAGCCACGAACTAGCTAACATTACAGCCAACGGCTAAAACACTAGCTCTAAAGACCTACACAGAATATATCCCCATAGACATACAAATAACATAATTTAAGTTTGAGTTTAACTGCAAAGCAGATAATGCTATTAAACATAGAAATAAAGTAGAAAAACTTACTTTTTGGCATACAAATTACTTTTTTCATGTTAAATTGTCTGTGTTTGACAAAATGTGCTGATTTTTCACATGTGATAGCAGAACTGAGTTGGGCATGCACAGGATGAGTCACATCATTTGAAACGTAGCCCTGATTGGAGAAATTGGAAGTGTTACAACTGACCCACGTTACAACTATCCCCGGTCTCCCCTACTTGAAAAACAGGTCATTTTTAAATTTTATATGTAACCCCTTTGTAAACCCTGTTCACCGAAGTCTATTTACCAACATACGTAAGGATATTACACATAAAAAAAAAACCATACGGAAACATTGGAAAACAGTTTTGGGCGCAACACCGGCTCCCGGCTGTCCCCTATCTTCTTTTACATAGTGATATGTTCCCAGTCTGTCTTTGCATGTGATTGGCCGCATGATATGCCCATCAAAATAAAGTCCCGCCCCTGCTAGCATGGATCAGCAGGGCTCCAGGACTGAAGATTCGACTATTAATAACGGACATATGAAATTATATAATTGTTAAGCTGTGTCCCAAAACCTAGGCCGCATCTTTCGAGGACCCGGCCTTCGCGGTCTGCGTGGACCGGGTCCTAGTTTAATTATCACATGGAGAGGAATAACATTCCAAGTGGAGTTGAGATATTTTTGTACATTTTTTACCCAATTAATGATAAATGTGTTGTTTAAAGTGCTAAAATCCAGAAAGTTTAGACCACCTTTATCATATGTGTTCAAGAGAACAAGTTTCCTTAAATACTGAGTCTTATTTCTCCACACAAAGCTAAAGAGCATCTTGTCAGTGTCATTTAGAATAGAATAGAATAGAATAATCCTTTAATTGGCCCCTAAGGGGAAATTTGTGTGTAACAGCAGCAAGAAAGACACATATACAAACAAACAGTACACAAGACACAGAACAGAAACATACAGTTTTTACATATTTACACCAAGGACAATGGTTCTGTTGGAGTGAATTGTTAAATGTTGTCATTTTTATGCTTGCCAGCTCTAATGAAAGGAATTCCACTGTCCTTCCCCCCAGATTCTCGAGGTTCTGGGTGGGGGGCTGTAGTGTTTTATTACAGACACATCCTTGTGCTTTTTGATCTAAGCTTCCTGTGTTTACGACCCTTTGGTCAGCAGGAGGCCACACACACACATTCTCTCACACACACATGCACACACACATTTTCACATAACACACACACACACACACACGCACACATTCTTACAGAAGTTCACACATATACATACAATGCCTGGTCTTAGGACCATGTGGACGTTGCTTTGCTGTGATGTGTTTTGTGTGAACTGTCTCTCAATAAAAAGCAGCGGGAGGAGGCCAGATTTGGGGTCATTTTCGTGGTGGACACAGACAAGGCCTCCCTTGCGCAAGTAATCGATCGATCGACTGTCTTGTTTTCTTCATGATGAATAAGTCTCTAGAATTAGCGGGGCTTGTGGAAACACAGACCCAACAGTTACCAAAAGCAGAGTACTGTATCATTATTGAATTAAATTAAATTAAATACAGATAAGAGGCAAAACCTGGTTATAGTGTGAATCGGTTGATAAAATAGTGCAAGTTACAGTGCTGATGTAAACATCTATGTTTGTTGGGAGCAGTTCTGAGTCTGACAGCTGCAGAAGAGGAAGGACCTGCGAAACACTCCTTCATGCATCGAGAATGCAGCAGTCTGTCACTGAAGGAGCTCTGCAGTTCAGCAACATTTAAGAGTTTTTTTCTCCTCATGGATAGACAGAGCTGCATATATTAATCGTAAAATTTGCTCTGCTTTGGTGATCAAAACTCTTCCTCTTAAGAAGAGATCTCTAGGGGCCACTGGTTTAGTCTACTTTGAGTTTTCTGGAAGACAGATTTCACATTTAAGGATGTTCCTCTTGGTTGATCCTTAGTAATTATTATTCCCAAGTATCCCACTTCATTTTTAACTTGTATAGTACAAATAGATGTACTGACATATTCCTTAAGTTCACACTTGTTAATATTCAGATCTACACCAGAAGCTCTAGAGAACGCTTTTACTGCTTCCAGAGCTGCAGACATGTGTTTTTGGTTCATCAGAAAAACAGCAGTATCATCAGCCATTTGACTGATTATCAGATTTCTGTCCAGCAGTGAGATACATGTGAGATCTAAAGATCTTGTAAAAAGAGGTACAGAGATGCAGGGCATCCTTGTCTAATGCCTCTTGACAGATCAACTTTAGGACAGGTTCCACTAATTAGTTTCACTGAGCCATTGCCGTTTCTGTATAGAGTCTCTATGGATTAACAACAGTAACTTTCAAAACCAAATTTATGTAAGGACTGTACAATGGACTGGTGTTCCACAGTGTCAAAGGCTTTATAAAAATCTAAAAAATAACATGAATCAGAATCAGAATAATCAGGTAAATGGTCTTCGTGAGTTTGGGAATCAGTGTGGTCAGTCACTGAGTCATAGTGGGTGGAAGACTTTCTTCATTGAGACGTTCCTTCACATAAAAACGAGCTAGCTCAGTAGCAAAAACCTCATGAAATTCTGCAGCTAGACTGTCTGTTCCTGGTGATTTGTTATTTTTGAGAAGATTAATAGTGCTCTACACCACTTACTGTGACTGCATATCATTTAAGGTCCTAGTAGAAATGGAATTCAGCAAGGAGTCTGCTGAGGCCTGTGGGAAATTGGATCTTTAAAGTTGCTTATAGAAGATAAAGATCTCTCCTGGTCAAAAAAACACAGCATCATGGTCAGTAAAGCCCTACAGCGACTCTACTTCCTCCACAAACTGAGGAGGGCAAGAACTTCGACCCCCATTATGAGCACCTTCTAGTGAAGCATTGTTGAGAGTATCCTCGCCAGCTGTATCACTGTGTGGTACGGCTCCTGCACTGGGTCCTGTTGGAAAAAGCTACAAAGAGTAGTGAGAGCAGTGGAGAGGATTGTGGGTACCTCTTTTTCCTCCCTCCAGGACATCTGCTGCACCTGCCTCACCTTAAAAGCCTTCTGCATTACAGGTGACTCCACTCGTCCGTCCAACAGTCTTTTCAGTTTGCTGCCATCGGGATGACAAACTGTTGTGTATATAAGATTGTATTGTTCTCAGGGCTGGACTGGGACAAAAAATCAGCCCGGGCATTTTGACTAGTGACCGGCCCACCATGGTATTACAGGTAAATCCATAAAGCCTTTATAATAAACTTAAACCTACACCAGCCTCCCTATTCTGGTATTCTAAACAGTACTTAGCAAAAATATAAAACAACTTAATTTATAATTACATATACCTAACTAATAGGGTTGCTAACTCCCAGCAAAAAAAGAAAAAAAGGGAACCACTCCCGTACCCTCTGCCTCAAGATGCTTAATTGACAAAACTGATTTTAATTTAATGCACGTATAAAACAAATGCACAGAAATCTATTATTTTTCTCCAGTAATTAAATAGATTCAACATCTTTCTTCAACAGAATTGCAGACTGCACAGATGGTACCTTCCCAAAGGAAAGAATACTATAACTTACAAGGGTATATACTAGACTTAATATTTACTGAATACTATAATGGATTTCTGTACATTTTACATCAGATGAAAACTTTGGTTGTAAGATTCAGATAATTATTTATTAAAAGCTAGACATTTTAAATAAGAATAAGAAAGAAAAGTATTTCTTTGTGCCCCCCTTTCCCTGTTAATGCCCTACCTGCCCCCCTGGCAAAACTTTGCTAGACCCGCCCCTGCACACATAGCTGTCAGCTACTTAGAAAAGGATCCTGGTGTTATTTGTCTCTCAGAAACACTTCATAACTTCCCTTCACCTCATTCATGTCACCTAAAAGGTAAACCTGTTTCCCCGTCACCTGTTCAGCTCTGATGATTCAGTAAGGACATCTCCTGGTTTCATCTTCATGTTTCCTTCTCACCAGATATCCAAACCGACATCATGACCAGCAGTTTTTACAGCTGTGGCTCCAGCAAACATCAGCTGATACTAGAAATTAATATTAAATAAATTCTAACAACAGCTGATCAAGCTTAAACGTGCTGCTGTTGTTTAGCGCGACCTCCGCTGGTTTCCTCTTTCAGTCATGAAACTTCATTGATCAGTTTCATGACTGAATTAGCAACTTTCTAGCTGAAATAGTACGGGACAAATCGCGTTCCTTTTCACCTCTGTAATTGGTCCAGCCCAGAGTCGATCATGACCAACTGGCCAATCCACCACCATTCATTTATACTGTTAAAAAAAGAAGAAGAAAAGAAATAAAACCCCGTCGGCCGATAAAAACGAAAAATCACGAGCGGTATGCCCGATGGCCATTCCAGCCCTCATTGTACTGCATTGCACATATGATTTTTATCTTTTAATCTTTTATATTGTTTAAGTGTAACACTGAGGGCCTTTGGAGCAATGCAATTTCAAATTCCCCTGTTTGATCTGCACATACAATTTTTGACAATAAAGCTGAATTTGACTTTGACCTAAATGTAGCGTACTGCTGACAATGCAATGTCCAGATGAACAGAATCAACTTTCTGAGATTTTCTTACCCAGGTGATTGAGCATGCATCAAGATATTTAATATTGTTTGTTTCAAACTAGGACCTGAATATTTGATTACTGTCTTTTGGGATTGTTTTTTTGCATATTTCTTCCTCATGGAGACAAACTGATGACTGTTTATAATGATGGCTGGGAGAAATATTGGAAGCCGTTGAAGTGTTAGAGATAAAGAGAATGAGGAATACTGATAAGGCAAGAATGCAGCTACTATGATGGGGGTGGGGTGTTTTGTGACAGACTTTTGACTCTGCATGTCTTCTTGCACTTTCCCCAATATTCCCTTTCTTACTTCCCTTTCTGTTCACATACTGATTTTCAGTGTGTCTGACTGGGTGCCTTAAGGTATGAATGTGTTGCTGGATGAAGAGGGCAAGGCTGCAACATCCTATTGTTTTCGAGTTCCTCTCTCAGTCCTTTGTATTTCTTCAGCTTTTCATGTTCCTGATGTTACTATTATTTGGCATAGCTACAGCTATCACTGTCCGGTTGGTTCGCCATCACCAGTTTATCTGTTTGTATCGGGAAGTTCCAGAGGATCTTAGCTCAGTCATTCTCAGTCACCCTCGGGGGGGTGTCCTATTTTGACCTTGGGACTTCCAGGCCATATTCGGCACAGATGTAAACTATGCCAGCCACTTGGTTATGGCGTTCCATGTATGCCTTGCCTGCTAGCATCTTGCACCCTGCTGGTATGTGCTGGATTGTCTCAGGGGCATCTTTGCACAGCCTGCACCTGGTCTTCCTGTTTTATCATAGAGAGTCATTTGATTGTTGGGGTTTTCTCTGTTTTCTTAGTATTATTCACACCTTAAAGCTCCTTCAGGCAACTGTTGTTATGATTTGGCATTATATAAAGGGAAATGACTTAAATTTAAATTGAACTTTGTGCACTCGTCCAAACTACTGGTAACAGTCCTGAACACATCCCAGTTGGCACAGACCAAGTAGCCTGAAGATATTATTTTACCTCACTGGACCACTTTTTGGATTTCCTCACGACAATTTCAGAGATTTTTAGTTTCTGCCTGTATGCAGGAATAAACTGAGTCATGACATGGCCAGAATGAGGAAGTGAAGGAGTTAAATGAGGAAGTGAAGGTGGAAATTGTAGATACATTGCTAACTGTAGTGTAATGATTTTCCAGAGTCGTTTACTCTTTCGGTCAGGCATTAATTAACAGTCTGCATTGGGGGAACTCGTGCTTGATAGTTTATTTGTTACAATCACCAAGGAACAATACAAAGAGAGTCTAGGGCTACGTTACACTGCAGGTCTTAATGCTCAATTCCGATTTTTTGATCAAATCCGATTTTTTTGTCTGCTCGTTCACACTACAAATAAAATGCGACAGCAAACGCGCTCTAGTGTGAACGCTCAAAGCGGCCGCATGCGCAAAAGAAGACGTCACACACAACGCGCTCTGTTTAGACCCAGAAGCAAACTAGTATTGTTTGACTGATGGCCCTTAATATAAAGACTTCGGACTTCATGTTTCCCAATTTTTGCTTTAAGTTATTTTGTTATTTACATAATAATGTAGATAACCTAATAATGATCCTTATTGCTGTTTTAGAGGAGCGGTGCTTCAAAGGATAGTTGCAGATTTCTGTCAGAATCTGCAGAGTTATCAGTACAAATAAAATGTTCACGTTTCTCCAACGTTGTCTTCCCACAGTTTCACCGGATGGCCAGGAAGCGTTCGCGATGTCTTCTCGCTCCTGGCGCTGATAATTGGCGTCTGTCTTGTGTCAGTGACGTAAAAGACGGATTTAATGCGACATTGACCGTTCAAACAGCAGTCGCTTTCTGAAACATCGGATATGTATCGATTCAGGTACCACATACGAAAGTGACCCAGATCGGATTTGAAAATATCGGATTTGTGCCGTTCACACTGTCACACCATGATCGGATATGGGTCGCATAGGGTCAAAAAAATCGGATTTGATGCGCTTTCGCCTGCAGTGTGAACGTAGCCTTGGTTGGTATGGTCCATAGTGGGAAAACAAAGATGCCAGTTTAAATATTGCATTTGCCTTATGCATTGTTGTATTTACCAACAATGAGCAGTTTCCATAATCATTTTTATTAAAAGTAGTCCACATGTAGTTTACCAGTCTTTAATGGCAGCAAGCGGAGAACGAAACTTGGAACCAAGGGAACATAATTTCACAGCACACTGATGTGGAAATTAAAAGTCTTGCACTTTAAATATCGTTTGACGTTCATATATTTAAATGATCCAAAGTAAAGTGCTTGTGAGTACAATGATGTTTATGACTGGACGTCTTTATTGCTACAGATGGCAAAACTGCAGCTGATCTGAATCACTGAACGAAAGCCTTCATCCTCACCTATAAACAGCGCATTGACCACCACTAATGCTAGAAAGGAGTCTGATTAAACAGGTGTGAATTCAGGCAAGCAGGCGGACCCGCACCACCTCTTTCTCATAGCCAGCCTATTCACATCCACCTCCCTCTATACCCTCCCCCTCCTCACAGCAGCCCTTTCAGCTCCACACCACATTTCTGTTCATCCTTCACCAGCCACCGAACATCACCTTGTTCCTCCTCCGGGACCAGATAACGAATATCAGACTTTCTATAAACCTGTAAGTCCATGTTCTTGTTGTTGTGGCTGTTTTCTGAAGCGGCGTCGTGTTCGCATCAGAAATGGATGCTCCGAGTTAAAACGGCAGCTAAAGGAAACCATTTTCAGTGAATAGGAAGTTCCACTAGTGTCTGCGCAATCTTTGCAGCATCGTTAAAATTGGGGCGATTTCACGCTTGTTTTGCACAGCTTTAAAACACTGTTTAATATTAGCTTTTTAAAAATGATATAAAAAAATTATTTCAATTGGAGAGGCCCACTCAGGAAGCTAGAGCCGTGATGCAACGCGAATGTCGTCGTCCTTCCCTTTATATGCGTTCCACCACATCCGTGTCGACTTATCGTTATCTACAAGTAATCGTTTTTCCCGCTGTGCGCGTGACTTTGAAATAGTTTTCTCTGCGTGAAAGCGAACGGCAGGACTCGGGCCTGGACTCTTACGTAACTAAATTACAATGCAAGACCCTTGAGGCATAGCACAAACTGGAAAAACGAACTCGGGGCGTGTTGAAGACGTGATGTTGGGTCATGTACGTGGCTGACGGCTGGATTGTGCAATGGTAATTTTTAAGAGGGTAGGAAAAGACGTGCTGTTCAGCAGCTACATCCTGTATAAGCGTGCACAGAAGGTGATCCTTTATGGAGACAAAGCACCCCTCCCCCACGGCCTGTTCACAAATTTCTTTGACCTTGGTATAGCCGAGAGGTTGGAGCTTGTTGGTGGGCTAAATATGACACAAGGTGACCTCGCTGGCTTTGTTCTTACCACTGACTGGCGGCTAAGGTCAGTGGCTTCCAAACACAGGCCCTGTGAACTTCAGAGATCTCTTTTTGGATCCTCGCCTAGCAGTTTTCGTTCAAATCATGTGCTGTATAAGTGTGTCTACAGTTCACACAGTCATTTTATTATATTAGTCATTTTGTTGCACTGAAATGTTACACTGTTAATACATCAGATTTGGCAGTTTCTGCAGATTGGACGTAATATTTGGGTAAGGTCTGGTTTATTTTATTTTTGTCTTTGACTCTTTTGACCTTGATGTGTGAGCCACCATATTTACAGCTGCACAGGTCAGGACTAAGGCCTCAGCCCCAAAATACAACTAACTGTCATTTAACTGTTATTTTGAAAGAATAATTTCCTGTTCTTATTGAGCCTCACTGGCTGTTAAGAAAGTAAGCAGTGTAGTATTTGGAAAAAGGAAATACTTTTATGGCTTTCAGCTGAAGATAACTGATAAGATAAACCTATATTACTTCCACATGTGGGGATTTTTTTGGTCATGGCACAGAAAGTACAATTTAAAAGCAGTAAGAATTAGAAAAGAATAGAATAAAATACTTTGTTATATTGGGAAATTGCACTCGGTACTATTGCACATCAAGCAGACATGGCGAAAGTTATCATTGTGTATTGGGTGTGTGTGTGTGTGTGTGTGTGTCTGTCTGCACGTACGTGTGTGGTCATCTGGAGAGACCATGTTGTAGAGTCTGACAGCAGTTGGAAGGAAAGCCCTGCAAAATTTCTCCCAAACCATTTCTATCATCAACTACATTTTTATTTCCGAGTCTCCTGATATTTTTTGTCTTTTCAGGCAGAAACTTGTGCTCCAATGTGAAAATGAAAGAAAAGAGAACGGAAATAAAACAGTAGTTGACTCGTGGAGATGATCTTATTTGATTATTCAGCTTAACAAATATTCTTTTGTTTTTTACAATGACAGACTGATGTCACATAATTTGGAAAAAAATAAAAATGTTAGTTGATATAAAGAAAATACTTGTAATAAAATGATTTTATTGTTTAGTGGTAAAATGTGGTATAGGCCTGAGCCACATTGCTTTGGGGACTAATGATCTGTCCCATGATGATGTTCATCAGTCAATGTAATGTGCTTTATGGAGTAACCTTGGCAACCGGCTGACACTGTTGCCAAAATTTATACCCGTATGGTCTGTGTCAACAGTAGCACATAGTTCTATTTGTGGGGAGGAGCAGTTTATAGGTTACAGTGTAAGGTTTCAGAAGAGTTTGCAGTTACAATGTAGCAGATTTAACTCCATCACAGTCATGCTGTTTCCTCAAAGCTGTCTCTGACCTCAACAATCCAAAACCCAAATACTTACATCTTTTGTGTTTATGGTGGGGTTTTTTTGTTTGTTTGTTTTTTTGTTTGTTTGTTTGTTGTTTTTAATGGTGATGTCACATCATTTGTGATCAAACATATTAGCCAAAGTCAACCTTGAGTGTGGTAGCGTTTAATCATTTTAACTTAATAATGATTAACTAATCAAATGAACAGCTTGTGTCCAAAACTCACTTTGTTTGACTTTTTGATGGCGTTTATAAAACCAACCATTGGACCCAATGTAGGTCATTTCACAGTAGACCCTCTGCAGGTTTCTGAGACATTTCAGCCCCAAATCACATTTACATATGTTATTATGGTTTGTAAGTGTTTCATACTGATTTAGATGTTTTGTTTTAAGTTTACAACTCGTACCAAACAAACATAACAACAAAAAAAATCTTCTTTTTGTATATACAATATAATTTTTGTTCTCACTTGTCGAAAATGGCTAATATTTGCATAGAAATGGTCTTACCCAGTTTTAAAAATTACAATCATTATAATTATTATAATGATAGAATACACAAAAGACAAGATTATTTTGTTTTAACCTCGAGTGAATCAGTCATTCTGAGACTGGCTCCTTCTTACTGCCTGCAGTCTGAATACGGCCACACCCCTGTTTATAAGGAAACATTTTACCTGTAGGTGAAGTGGAGAGAGCAGTATCAGTGTTGAAAGAATAAACCAGTTGGTGTAGTGTCTGAGGAGAAAGCCAGAACCTTCCAAACTGTTTCCACTGGTGTTTGTGGTTTAAAACGGTGTGAGAACAAGGAGCACCTGGGGCCCTGTACCAGGAAGCATGGTCAACAATCACAGTTTAAAATAAAACTGAGGTGTTCCCGAACAGCTGATCACAGGTGGTTCAGTCAACTCTGAGTTTAGCACATGCATAAAAGGGGCTCCAGCACCTCTGTGCCTAAGGACCACCCTCCGTTCATTGTGTAGCTGGTTCCTTTGGTTGTTGTTATGAATGTGCCAGAGTATGTGTGTTTATGTGGCTTAACTAGTTTTTCAGGGTTTTTCCTGCAAGGACAGTTTGACTGATTAAAATATAAGAACCCTCACCCAGTAATAGGCCCAGAATGTTTAAAGAGGACTGGGAGGAAGTAAACTGGAAATGGGGCAGTTTTAGCTCAGGTGAACATTTGAGCAAACCCACAAACCCGAGCTTTTGTAGTCTTTCTGGAAGTTTTTGGCTGAGTTTTGGAATTAAGACTGCAGCTAACTGGAATAGGAGCACTTGTTTTTTTTCTCTTCTGGTGCTTAAAACAGTTTAGAAGAACTTTTCACAGATAGTTTTGGTCATAATATTTGCAGTTAATATTGTGCTTTTCTAGTCACACTTACCACTTAGAGAACGTTTTGATTTGATTTTTATTGATTAGCATTCAAATATCTCAGTGAAAACAGAACAAAGATCTACCACAAAGCAAGAAAGCATGAGACAAGGCTAATCAAAAGGTATTGGCTGAAGCATTTGCTTATTACGCCAACCCTTTTCACAAAATATCTTTTTGCATGCAGCTTGAAGCAAATAATAAAACAAAGCAAAAACCAAACAAACAAACAAGGAAAAAAAAAAACTTTCCACCTTAGATAAGTAACTACATCAAAGCAAAAGAATCAAGAGGGTTTTTTTTTTCTTTGTTAGGATACGTAAGTCACATTCATGGAGTTTTTTATTCTGTATGCATCAAATTTTGTTTTTTTTTCCTGCACATGCCCAATTTAGAGTGAGCATTTAACCCAAAGTTCATGTGGTTTGAGCCAGGAGCCTTCAGTGCCCTCTACTCTACCACCGTGTTGGCCCATCTTCAGCAGCAGCAGCAGTCAACACAATCTGTTTTAATTTTTTTCCCCTTTGTTTTATTTTGTCATTTGACAAGTTGACTGAATTTCCTGTTTCGCTCTGTCTCCCTGCAGGTGCAATCATGTCCTCAGTGCTCCAAAAGCTTATCAGCCCTCAGGCCGGCAGCGCTGCTGAGCCTCCCAGGAACAAGGTGACGGTGGTCGGGGTGGGCCAAGTGGGCATGGCCTGTGCTGTCAGCATCCTGCTGCGGGTAAGACAAACTCCGCCTTCAGCCAGTGTGTGAAGGAAAACATAAAGCTGTGATGAAATTTAATTATAAAATGACCTCCTGTTTCCACCATTTGATCTAAAGAAGTGAGCACTCCCTGGGAGGCTGCTGTGTCTAGAAAAAGAGATGAGTTGTCACCACCAAAACATTGTTTCTCATTGGTTAAACCTGAGATGTGGTAACACAAAGTACCGTTCAGCGTGTCTCGTCTGTGCAGACCCATGCTCTACTGTCATGTCTTTGAAGCTTGGAGTCAGTTTCTCTGACAGTCTTAACTCATCCTCTGTGATTTATGGAAATTCTGGCCGTTTGACAGTTTTTCACTGATTTTTTTCAGACGTCATGATTTTTATTTTCACCAAACTGGTGAAGAAACTTCCACAAACTCACTGCTGTCTAATTAAAAAACTTCTGGAACCAGCCATATTTCTATTGTTACACCCCGGCCTAGGCAACCGGCGTGCAACACAGAAAAAATAAAAATAAGGGAAAAAAAACAAAAAAAACTACTACGGGTCTCCACAGAAAAAATCCCAAAACGAAAGTATCGACAACTATTTACATCAAAGCAAAATAAGACATTTATTTACATCAAAACACCAAACTATTTACAACCAGGGGGAAGATCGCGACCATGACAAACTGAAACACAGGGCTTAAATACATAGAGGGAGCAATCAGGGAATGGACAACAGGAGGGAAACACAGCTGGGGCAAATCAGAACTGACGAGACAAGGAAGCGTAAACTGAACACACTGAGATAAGACAGACTTTCAAAGTAAAGCAGGAAACACAACCGTCACGCCTAAAACAAAACACTGACAACACCGAATCGTAACACTATAATAAGCAGAAATCTGTGTCTCATTTATGATCAGTCCCATCTGAGAGTTTCATGTTTAGTGCGAAACTATATATATATGTTTTCATAGCAACAATCCAGTCACATTTGCTTCATATTGCATGTTAAAAAGCCCACAGGAAACCTGAACAGATCTCCAGGACACATCCTCATACACCTCTCTGCATTGAATCATTAGTTATTATTCATCTCTGGCTCTGTTCCACAGCATGTCTTTTGTTCTGCCTTCCTCCCCTCACCACAACCGGTCGCGGCAGATGGCCGCCCGTCTCTGAGCCTGGTTCTGCCAGAGGTTTCTTCCTGCTAAAAGGGAGTTTTTCCTTTCCTCTGTTGCCAAAGTGCTTCCTCATAGGGGGTCAAATGTTTGTTGAGGTTTCTCTGTATTATTGTAGTGTCTTTACCTTGCAGTGCTCTAGCCTGGAGGTAACTGTTGTTGTGAGTTGGCACTATATAAATAAAATGGAATAGAATTAACAAATTGACAACAGTTCCCCCCCCCCCCTTTGGAGTCTTGGGGAGCTCCAGAGTCTCCTGGAATATGGCGGAGATGTGGAGAAATGTGTGGAAATAAAGTAGTGAATTTTCTCCTGTGGTCAGGACCTGTGTGATGAGCTGGCTCTGGTCGATGTGATGGAGGACCGTCTTAAAGGAGAGATGATGGACCTCCAGCATGGCAGCCTTTTCCTTAAAACCTCCAAGATAACGGCAGACAAAGGTCAGGAGCTGGACCTGCACTGACCCCCATGCTACAGAAAGATGTCTGAATACATGCCTGAGCAGATCATGTGTTACTCTTTCCTTCCTCCTTCAGACTACGCAGTGACAGCCAACTCTCGCCTAGTCGTGTTGACTGCTGGTGTTCGCCAGCAGGAGGGAGAGAGCCGCCTCAACCTGGTGCAGAGGAATGTTAATGTCTTCAAGTCCATCGTCCCTCAGATTACCAAGTACAGCCCCAACTGCACAATCCTTGTGGTCTCCAACCCTGGTAAGTGCAAGAGTTTCATAAAGACCCTTAGGAATACTATTTATTTATATTCATTTGGTTTTCGGCATTGTGTGTTTGTGTTTAAATGCAGTTGATGTGCTGACATATGTGACCTGGAAGCTGAGCGGTCTGCCAAAGCACCGTGTCATTGGCAGCGGCACCAATCTGGATTCAGCCCGCTTCCGTTACCTGATGGCTGAGCGACTCGGCATCCACGCCAGCTCTTTCAACGGCTGGGTGCTGGGTGAGCACGGAGACACCAGCGGTGAGTCCACACCCGAATTAGCTCCTGTCTAATAACAGCATTATAAAATCATATCTGCATGTAAAATCTCCATGAATTCCTGCTTCAGTGCCCGTGTGGAGCGGAGCAAATGTGGCCGGAGTCAACCTGCAGAAGCTGAACCCTGATATCGGCACTGATGCCGATAAGGAGCAGTGGAAGGCCACACACAAGGCAGTGGTGGACAGGTTGTACTTTGAACTCTATACCTTTTTTTTTTAAAATTTATTTTTCTCAGATATTTGTATTAAGTTTTCTGCATCCATTTTTTACAAAAGACAAATTAAACAATATGTCGTTTTCTTTTTGAAGAACATAAAACGACATGAAACATACACTCCCACCTCATAATTATAGGAGTACCAGTGGGTGTACAAAAAGAAAAAAGTAAGGATCCAATCTAATAATACGAATAGTAAACCCTGGAGTACAAAATAGCAGTTCCTGAGTGTACAAGAGAGATGTGGAGAGTTTCAGAAACCACACACAGACACAGAAAAAACAAAACAAACCAACCAAAAAAAAAACAAAAACATAATGAGTGGTCAGCTTAGTTGTAGAGATAAGTCAGATCTGTAAGAGAAAAGAAATATGTATAAAGTAGGTAAATAAATACCATCATAAAGCGCAGGCACAATAGAGTCCGTATAGTTAAACATAAGATAAAATAAAATAGAATAAAGTCTGAGCTGGCTAATTGGGAGCGTTGCGGGACCGCAAAGTCTGAACATGGTCAAAAAAGGGTTGCCAGATCTTAAAAAATTTGGCCATAGACCCACGCAGGGTGGATTGAATCTTTTCGAGTTTGCTAAAATGCAAAGAATCTCTGATCCAGATTTCCCAGGATATGGGAGAAGGGGACTTCCAACATAACAATATTCTGCGTCTTGCCAATAAGGTGAGAAATGCTACCAGATCCGCTTGGGGCGTCGGCAAGACAACTGTATCAGGAAGGACCCCAAACAAAGCAGTTAAGGGCACAGGTTGGAGAGTTAGCTGGATGATCTTTGATAAAATATTAATCCAGTATTGTTTGAGGGATGGACATGAGTTGAGGTATAGTTGAGCTAGTTTGGCTTTAGTCCAGTGTACGCGGTGCAAAATCTTACATTGAATCAACCCGTGTTTGGCACATACTGAGGAGCCATGGACCCGGTACAGAATTTTATCCCAAAAGTCATCCTGAATCACACACCCCAAATCCTGCTCCCATGCCATTTTAATAGCCGAGGTTGAGGAGTTGCCAAAGGAACATATTCTCCCATACAGACAAGAGATCAGGCCCTGTGATGAAGGGGGAGGCGATAGAAGGTTATCAAAGTCATGACAAGGAGGTCTAGATGGGAACTGGGAGGATTTCTCCTTAACAAAACTCCGGATTTGTAAGTAGCGAAAAAAGTGACTTTTTGGAAGGCCAAATTTCAATGAGAGCTGTTCAAAGGAGGCAAATGTATTCTGAATTACAGATCAGAAAAAGACCTGATACCCAAGGAGGCCCACAAATAAAAAGCACCATCAACTAACGAAGGCTGAAAAGAGGGATTTTTCAAAATGGGTGACTGAAGGGAAAAAAAGGTCAACTTAAAATAACGACGAAATTGATACCATATTTTCAAGGTAACTTTGACAATAGAGTTATTATAAAAACCTGCACTCGGAGGCTGCTTTTGGGCATAAATCAGGGCTGGTAAAGAGGATAGGCACAAGAAGAAATCTCCAAACTCAGCCAGGCCGGGGCATTATTCATGCCTTCCCCCTGTAGCCAGTACCTGAGAATACGAATATTACATGCCCAATAATAGAACATAAGGTTTGGTAAAGCCATCCCCCCCATCTTTTTCGGTCTTTGAAGATATGTCTTGCGTATTCTAGGGTTTTTTTTGTTCCAAATGAACCCAGAGAGAATCTTGTCTAATTTAACAAAAAAGGAAATTGGGATAAATACAGGGACACACTGAAAAAGAAAAGAAAATCTTGGGAGGATGTTCATTTTAATTGTATTTATGCGCCCTGCTACAAATACCTTTTATTTTAAAGTCAAACTTTTTCAAACATAATCCTACTACCTAATGCAAATATGTGTGTGCCATCAGTATATAAGTAAATGAAATCCTCTTCAGCATTCAGTAATCGGTAATTATCTGCATCACAAGCATACCATCAGAAAAATGCTGCTGGGACACTTAAACTGACCGCTAGAAGTTAAAACAGAAAATGGTAAAGGAAGGCGCATGGTGATCTGCACAATCAAACTAACAGATGTTCTGTTTTCGAAGCCAGTATCCTTCTGTAATTAAATATGTGTGTCATTCTGGGAATGTCTGCAGTTATTCAAGGCCACAAGTAATTACAGTTATACAGAAGGTGGCTCCAGTGGGAATAGAACCTCTAACCTCAGTCGTTGTATTTAGTTAGTTTCAGAGCTGAAGCTAATGTAAGTGTGCAAGGACTCTCTTCAAGGTGTGGGTTCTGTTAATAATTGTGCATTTAAGACCAGAGAGATGTTATCAAATTATACATGAAGCTGCTACTGTTTATCAGAAGCAGCAACTGTTACTGTGTACTATAATGTGATTTATTACAACAGGCAAAGAATGTCATTCATTCAAAGTACTTTTTTTTTTATATGCATCCAGCATCATATCGCTTCAAAAAATAAACATAAACAATATAAAAAATAAACATATTTTCGACTTGCTATAAGAAGATCGAAGGCTTTATACATGTTGCTCAGAATGATTTACAATCCTGTAACTTTTTTCCCATAATAAAAGCCTTCCTGTCAGTGTGCCTGGGTAAACTAATCGAGCTTCCTGTAACACATTTAATATCTAATTGCAGACAGATGCTAATAATGGTGTTTTGTATCTCAGTGCCTATGAGGTGATCAGGCTGAAGGGATACACCAACTGGGCCATCGGCCTGAGCGTTGCTGACCTCACCGAGAGCATTGTCAAGAATCTGAGCCGTGTCCATCCCGTCTCCACCATGGTCAAGGTCAGACACACACACAGACTCTGTCTCATACAATTGGGGTATAATGTCTTACTTTGGCATGCAGCGTGCATCAAACCACCAGCCTTCTGACCTGCTCTGCCTCTTGAGCCACCGTCACCCCATGAAAACCATTTTTCACGTGGCGGCTGTTACACAGAACAGCACGTTGGCTCTTTAGGCCAAAGCTACATTTGCTGTAAATCACGAGTTAATTCTGTAGTTAATTCTCAACATTAGTCATGATTTATGAATCCCCTTTGGGGTTTCGAATTAGAAAGACACATCTGGTGTGTCTCTTCATTTTGTGTTTGTCTTTTCCAGGACATGTACGGTATCGCTGAGGAGGTCTTCCTGTCCCTGCCCTGCATTCTGAACAGCAACGGTGTGAACAGTGTGGTCAACATGACCCTCACTGATGGCGAGGTTGCCCAGCTGAAGAAGAGCGCTGACACGCTGTGGGGGATCCAGAAAGACCTCAAGGACCTGTGAACACACCACGTACCACTCCCATGATGCAGTGAGGCCTGTCCTCGCACATGCAGTCCTTTCATAATCTTTCCCATTCTTCTAGCTTTGTGTTGCCTTATTTTGAAGAACAGTACCAGTGTTTTTAAGACTGTCAGGGAACTTTTCAGTTTTACATCATGTTTCTGCTCACTCCATGCCAATCACCAGATTATTTGTAGGTCTAAAAAAACACTGGTATGCTTTTTTTTAAAAAGGGCACATTTGCTTTCCGTCGTGCGCTAGGCCTAAGTTACTGTCGCGGTGATTGTGTTAGCACATCTATGCTCACCTTTGTTCCTGTACTGTCTTTGGATCCAGAGTGTCAGCCAACATATGCACTTAGAAGTCCACACAAAACCCCCAAGAAAAACACACAAAGTGTCACTGACTGCTTCAACTGCATTTTCACGTGTTGTTTTAATTTAGAGCAGGGAGTCACTGAGCAAAATAATCAACAAAGCCAAAGGACAGCCTTCCTCTGAAGTTGCTTCTTTGAAGCAGACAAATCATCACATACTTGGGTCTAGATGGGAAATCTTTCTTTCTCTGTGCTGTCGAAGCGAGGTGCAGTAGCAGTAGAAGCATGTGGGTATCCAGCTAGGACTGATTTACGGATACGCGTTGTGATTTTTCTGGCCTTGTGTTGTAAACAGCAGTGTGTGACTTAATAAAACTACACCTCCTGAATGTGTCTTTGATGTTTGTTCATGACTGACTTAAAAAGAGGGGTTTCATAGGTCGTGATTTTTCTGCACTGCAGGCGACATTGAAGGAAATTTAAAACTGCTGGCTAAGGGTAAACGTAAATTCAGTAAAATCATAATTCACGTCGGCAGTAATGACACCCGGTTACGCCAATCGGAGGTCACTAAAATCAATATTGAATCGGTGTGCAACTTTGCCAAAACAATGTCGGACTCTGTAGTTTTCTCTGGTCCCCTCCCCAATCAGACCAGGAGTGACATGTTTAGCCGCATGTTCTCCTTAAATTGCTGGCTGTCTGAGTGGTGTCCCAGAAACGATGTGGGCTTCATAGATAATTGGCAAACCTTCTGGAGGAAACCTGGTCTTGTTAGGAGAGACGGCATCCATCCCACTTTGGATGGAGCAGCTCTCATTTCTAGAAATATGGACAAATTTATTAAACCCCCCAAAATATGACTATCCAGAGTTGGGACCAGGAAGCAGAGTTGCAGTCTTACACGCCTCTCTGCAGCTTCTCTCCTCCTGCTACCCCCCCAAAAACCCATCTCCATAGAGACTGTGTCAGCTTCCAAAAAGACAAAAAACAAACTAAAAACCAGCAACAAACAACTTAAACATAAACAATTACAAAGAAAGAACAATACAGTATCCACATCTGAACCAAAGAGTAAAACAGTGAAATGTGGATTATTAAATATTAGGTCTCTCTCCTCCAAGTCTCTGTTAGTACATGACTTAATAATTGATCAACAAATTGATTTACTCTGCCTTACAGAAACCTGGTTGCAGCAGGATGATTATGTTAGTTTAAATGAATCAACACCCCCGAGTCATTCTAACTACCAGAAATCTCGAAGCACAGGCCGAGGGGGCGGTGTGGCAGCAATTTTTCACACCAGCCTATTAATTAATGAAAGACCAAGACAGACTTTTAATTCATTTGAAAGCCTGATGCTTAGCCTTGTCCACCCCAGCTGTGAAACTCAGAAACCAGTCTTACTTGTTATCATCTATCGTCCACCTGGGCCTTACACAGAGTTTCTGTCTGATTTCTCAGACTTTATATCTGAATTTAGTTCTGAGCTCAGATAAAATAATTATTGTGGGTGATTTTAACATCCATGTAGATGCTAAAAATGACAGCCTCAACATGGCATTTAATCTGTTATTAGACTCAATTGGTTTCTCTCAAAATGTAAAAGAACCCACCCACCACTTTAATCACACTCTAGATCTTGTTTTAACATATGGCATAGAAACTGAACATTTAACAGTGTTTCCTGAAAACCCTCTCCTGTCTGATCATTTCCTGATAACATTTACTTTTACAATAATTGATTACACAGCGGTGAAGAGTAGACTTTATCAAAGTAGATGTCTTTCTGAAAGTGCTGTAACTAAGTTTAAGAATATAATCCACCCACTGTTATCATCTCCAATGCCCTGTACCAACATAGAGCAGAGCAGCTATCTGAACGCTACCCCAACAGAGGTCGATTATCTTGTTAATAATTTCACCTCCTCACTACGTACGACTCTGGATACTGTAGCTCCTGTGAAAACTAAGGCTCAAATCAGAAGTACCTGACTCCGTGGTATAATTCTCAAACACGTACCCTAAAGCAGATGACTCGTAATCTGGAGAGGAAATGGCGTGTCACAAATCTAGAGGATCATCATTTAGCCTGGAGAAATAGTTTGCTGCTTTATAAGAAAGCCCTCCGCAAAGCCAGAACATCTTACTATTCATCACTGATTGAAGTAAATAAGAACAACCCCAGGTTTCTCTTCAGCACTGTAGCCAGGCTGACAAAAAGTCAGAGCTCTTTTGAGCCAACCATCCCTTTAACGTTAACTAGTAATGACTTCATGAACTTCTTCACAAATAAAATTTTTATCATTAGAGAAAAAATTACCAGTAATCATCCCACAGATGTAATATTATCTACAGCTACTCTTAGTACCATTGATGTTAAGTTAGACTCTTTTTCTCCAATTGATCTTTCTGAGTTAACTTCAATAATTACTTCCTCCAAACCATCAACTGTCTTTTAGACCCCATTCCTACAAAACTGCTCAAAGAAGTCCTGCCATTAATTAATTCTTCGATCTTAAATATGATCAACCTATCTCTAATGATCGGCTATGTACCACAGGCCTTCAAGCTGGCTGTAGTTAAACCTTTACTCAAAAAGCCATCTCTAGACCCAGCAGTCTTAGCTAATTATAGGCCAATCTCCAACCTTCCTTTCATATCAAAAATCCTTGAAAGAGTAGTTGTCAAACAGCTAACAGATCATCTGCAGAGGAATGGTTTATTTGAAGAGTTTCAGTCAGGTTTCAGAGCTCAGCACAGCACAGAAACAGCTTTAGTGAAGGTTACAAATGATCTTCTTATGGCCTCTGACAGTGGACTCATCTCTGTGCTCTGCTCTTTT
>NW_024582642.1:558411-581881 GCF_018398535.1 Haplochromis burtoni | reverse complement strand
TTGAGGCGACTTTTGTTGTGATTTGGCGCTATATAAATAAAATTGAATTGAATTGAATTGAATAGATATTATCAGACGATCTGCAAAGAAAATACAGCAAAGGACAATACTGTGACAAGTATGAGACAAATGCTGCAGAAACGGGTTCATCTGATGATTTGTCAAACGGGGGAAAAGAAACCTCTTAATTCAAGATAATTTTTTGTAATTACTGGGTGTCCTCTCAGTATTGCTGTTTAGTTAATGCGATTGCTTGTACATCTATTTTTGGTGTGTGTTCTGTTTTATTAGTTGCAGTTCCAGCAGAGTAAGATATTTGATGTGTTCCTTCTTCAAAATAGTTTATCATTTGGAAAGATAACCTAAAAATAATACTGCAATATCTCAAATCGAGCTGATCAACATGTAGATAGATCTATAAAATCTTAGGCATTCCAATGACTTGTTTATCTGTACTGATAAAACTTTACTTTAAAGACTTGGAAAGGTAGCCTAAATTTGTTGAGTTAAATCTGAAATATTTAGTATGACTAAAAGTTTCAGTGTGTCTAAAATTGTACTACCACACATACACAGTACATTTGCACAATAACTGAAACTAGCACCACTGAATGAACAAGAACTACACATGGGTGTGCCATGGGTTCTCCAGTTTCACCCACTGTGGCTGACTTGTACATGGAAGAAATGAAAAAGAGGGCCATGTTATCCTACCCTGGAACACAACCACACCATCTGTGAATTGTGGTACATCCTGAGATTTGATTTTCGCCCAGGTGTCATCCACATACCTGAACCAATGACTTTATGGGGATGTGTTTTTATAGTTATTAAGTAGGTTTTAAGCACATGTAGAGAATCCCTTTAACAATGTGTTTTATTTACATTGATAAATAGTGTAAGGATAACTCTTGTGAATCAAATAAAGGAAATAAGCTGTAATAACAATAACCAGTATTCTGCCAAAAAATGGTCTCATGTTCTGTAGTGCTATAGTGGACAATTACAACATTGCAAAATTTTATTATTGTTATTGGTAAGAGGAAATAATTAATAAAAACAAACTACCACTGAAGCCAAGAGAAACTAAACTAAAACTGCTCAAACATAAAAAAAAAAACTAAACTGAAACAATTAAACTCCCTCTGGAAACTAAATGGAACCAAACTGAATGAATTTGTTTTTAAAAAAGGAACTAAAAATAAAAAGTAACTTGAAACTAGAAGAACTCAAACTGTCAATTATTGCCTTGAAATGCAATAAAGAAAAAACAAGTACAACAAGTATATAACCATGGAACAAATGACAAGAAGGTTACCTCAATGTCGACTTTTTTTTCTTTTTTTTAAATGCTTTTTTAAAAAAAAGGTATTATTTAATATTGGTACCTTTCCATGTTTGTTATTGTTCTTAGCGTCTTGGAGTGACTGTGATCACCTAATTTGCTCTGGTATAAATAAGATATTCTGATTCTGATTCCCAATAGACGCTAAATGAACATACCTAAAACCGGAGTCATAGAGAATCTCAAGGGTCAAAGATAGATGTTTTCAAAGGTTATTTCTACATATGTCCCAGTAATAAGAAGCGCTTTGATCTGGCTTGATTCAGCATTTTTATTTTATTTTTTTACAATTCTACTAAACACATTTGACTATTTTCCCTGTTATTTAGTTTGCAGTGCCCTCTTGTGACTGCAGTCAATTAAATCACTTCATTACTACTAAGGATCTCCTCGTATAACTCATCAGATTATTAAGACGAGACACAGGACAAGACATGCTCTCTAAAAGTATTTTATTTACATAGTTCTCCTCTCCATTGTAGCATCTGAAAATAATTTTACATTAAAGATAGGTGCAAAAGTTTTAATCAGGGAAACCTTTTTTAAATAAAGAGTTTTAAGAACACTGCTGTCGCCGTTTGACTTTCCACCACAAATAACATACTTCCCCAGTTCATGTCCTCTGTTTCAGGTGGGCACCTCCAGTTCTCGCAAGAACAGAGAGAAGGGTGAAACCTTTTTCGTCCTGGCTCTTTTAACAGCTCTTCTGTAAATGTAGCCGTTGTAGCGTTTTCCAAAGCGAAGGCTGAGAGGGTTGTAGTTGAAATTACTTCTGCGATCATTGCAAAGGAGCTGCCTCTGGTCTTCGTTCTCTCTCAGGGAAAAGCAGAGGCTCGGATCCTCTGCCAGGAAGTCGCCTGCTGTTCTCCTGAATGCAGAGGACACTGCTCCTGAAGGCAAACCCCAGACACATCAGTCCACAACTGCAAATACACAAACACAGCAGAGTACGTGCAGCTGCAACCTGCTACACAATCTATTGAATCAGTCATCACCACACACACAGTGTTTGATGAGGTAACTCATGTATTTTTTTTTCTTTTTTAGATTATTTTAGTTTGACATGTACTTTTGTTTTTAAAAAGAGGATTTTATGACCATGAAATATCTATGTGTCGATTATTTTTATACCAAATTATGGGTTTATTGTTTGTTTGTTTTTTAGCTTCATATCAAAATTAAGACAGTCAATTACAACATCATAATTTTCACTTAAAACAGCCACAGGAGTCAAAGCCTTCATGGTTGATGCAAATATTTCATATGGATACCCTGTCTGTTACTGATTATGTCCAAATCCTCTGCTAATCCATGAATCATAAGGAAAATACAGTCCTAATGATAGTAAGACTGTATATTGCTTTCATAATGATGAGAACAGGAGGCTCAGCGCTTCATCCTACAGCTACAGTTACTCAAACTTTTCTGCCCCACTTCAAAAGATAGAAACAGTTCAGATCTCACAATTTTTAATATCAGCATTTTGAACAAGCCTCAACATTTTCCTTTAAGTCTATTTTGTCTGCAAAAGTCAGATTCATTTGATTTAGTTTTACTCCACATTGTTCTGGTAATCGGTGCAGTGGGGCCTGCAACAGTGTTTGAGAAGAAATGTATTACAACAAGATAGTGTGCCAAAGTATTACGAGAAGGAAACAGGCACAAACTGCAGACATAAACCCCATCAAGCTGCTTTGGCATGAAGTAGACAGAAGACTGAATGCAAGACAACCTAAAAGTGCAGCAGATTAGTAGGAACAAAAAGTATCTACATTAGAATCCGTATACCTATAGCAGGCTCAGCTTCTGAATGATTCAAACATTTTGATTCAATTTAGAGCTGAGAATTTCATGATTTTTTGCACCCCTCTAGCCTGTATTCTGAGACGTGAAACTACATTTTTTCAAACCCTTTATTTTTAGTGTAAATTCCAAATTCACAAAGCCTATAAAAACCTAACTGGCTGCAACTCTTGAGGCGACACGTTTCCTGTCTGTACTAATAATGCTAAATGAATAGCATAATGCTGTAATAAATAACAAATAAAAAAATATTAGACTTCAGTAGCCACCTGTTGCATGTGTTCTCTGTGCAGGGTCGACTCCTTGCAGAGCTGCTCCCACACTCCGTCCATCCTGGATAGCAATGAGAGCGCAAACCACAGCCAAAGCCAGTAGTCTCATCTTTCAACACCAGATCCAAAAATTGTTTGTCTACTGAGCCTTCCCTCCATTCAAACCTGTTTTATGTCTCCACCAGGTGACCGCCTGCGCCGCTTGGCTGCCGGCCAATCACAGTGCGTGCATCTCTGTCCTGTAAATTGTAGAGCTGATTGATGCTGCTTAAGTCATTTATCAGCGCTTCTACGAAATGCTGAGAACATCATTCAGTACAAATCACTATGCTGCATAAAAAAACCAAACACTTAAATCAAAAAAGCGATGAAGCTGTTGAGTAATGTTGCAGTTCAGTTTTTAATCCCATCTGCAGTCAATCAAAAAGCTGGAGCGGGAATGTGGAATGAGTCGTCGCTATAAAAATATTCTAGTTTTTTCATTCTCCGTGTTGAATGCTGTACAACTAGTACAGTGCAAAAGTCTTTAGACAGCCATAATTTCTTTATATTTTGCTTCAAGTGAGTCTTTTGTAATTTTTTTAAAGTGATCTTGATCACTAGCAGCTTCGTGAAGGGGTTTCAAAGTGTGTATTTGCTACTTTGCTACTCATTTTTTTGTCCAGCTCTTGTATGTCATCCTTCTTTCCTTCTTTTATTTTTTGTTAAACACTTAACAGGGACCCGAGTCATTTAAACATAAAAAAAAAACACACATAACCGTATGGATGACTGTAGAAAATAGGGACGACCTAACAGCTCCCCCAAAATGAAGCTAAAACATCTCTATCGCCCCCTGGTGTCTGGCTGCAGGATAGGTCACCCCCCCACCCCCCTTTCTCAAGTCGGAGGGCCTGGGTTTGAGGTGAAACCATTCCATGCATACTCCAAGAAGTACTGTCTTTATCATCACCCACCTACTTTCTTTTAAATGAATAAAAATTTTTTTTCATTATTTACAATACCAGAAAAGAGAGGGGGACCCCCCCAATAAATAAATAAATAAATAAATAAATAAATAAATAATAAATAAAAAAATAAAATAATAATAATAATAATAATAATAATAATAATAATACAATAATAATAATAATACATAATAAATAAACAATAAATAAAATAAAATGTATGAGGGACATTTGCAACACTCGGGTCAGAAAAAGCGCACGTAACATCATCAAGGACCACACACACCCACAGCACACACTGTTCACACTCCTGTCATCTGCCTGCTACAGGTGTGTGAAAGCAAGGACAATCCACAGGCTATCAGGCTACTGAATCACTGACTTACGCTTGAACTGTGATTATCTTTGACCTGTTAAATTGTAATTTTTTACATCTATATCCAACATAACACAACTTCATACAGTCTAAACATTTTAATATAGCACATTCTGTATATATTACCACTGTGACAGTGTTGCAACTACTGGCACTTTAGATTCTGAATACACCCACACATAAGCTACATAAGCACTTGTTTTACTTTATTATTTTGTATGCTCCGACTTAAACTTATTCTTTATTTTAGTTAGTTGTTATTTAGTTGTGTGAAGGGAACCTGCAAAGTAAGAATTTCATTGCTCTGCATAACCACTTGTGTTTTGTGGTGTATATGACAATAATCTTCTTGAATCTTGACAGTAAATAACATCTGAACAAGATCATTTTGAACAAAACATCTGAAAATGAGCTGTGAACTATGAAGTAGAAACGTGAACTATGAGCTGTGAAAACCAAAGGGGCTGTAAATCGTCATAGCAGGAGCTAGAGAGACAACTCAGGGAGAGGATTGTGGCTCAGGTGAGGGTCAGTGGCGCTTGAACACACAGAGATGGCAGCGATTGGTCAGGTAAGAAGAGTAAGTAACCTGGAAGTGTCTTACAGATTTTGTAGGTGGAGGCTGGCGTGAGGGGAAGGCAGTCGAAGTGATCCAGGTGTCCAGAATCCGAGGGTCCAGAGGGCGTGTTTATCGTGAATCCTTTGAGAAGGAGCAGGGAGGAAGGCAGGCGGGTAAATGGATATCTAACAGAGCTTGGGCTGTGATCATGATTACTGAGCAGACAAGCGTTCAGAAGTGGTGAGTAATGTTGAGAGTGAAAAGATGTACCAGACGATTCCTGAAAACCACAGAAAAACACCAGGGAAGCATACACCAAATACCATGATGCACAGGAATAACTTGTTGGTCTGGCAAAGACTTATTGAATTGATCCCTAGGGGAAATTATGTTGGTTACAGTGCTCCAGTACAAACAGTAACAAAAACAGACAATACAAGAAGTAAGAAATAGCACAATATATACAATATATACATACATATAACTCACTTACTAATAAATATCTGAATAAGAACGAAGAACATGTGTTAAAAGGGTGTTGCTATAGCAGGATGTGTTTGAGTGTGTGTTGAGAGCGCCGGTCTTATATGCAGGCAGCCCCAAATTGCCAACAGGCGCAGATCATGATTGGAATGAGGAAGCTGCGCCCAGAGGTGGGAACTCCAGCTCTGCGGAAAAACACACAGCCACTCACACGGACCATGACAGTAACATGTTTAATACCTAATTATCACATCAAAAATTGTATATACACTCCACACCAGTTGGTGGCGGTAGTGCACCATGCATCAGATTTATATTTTTACTGAAATGAGACCAGGTAAAAGTTTCCGCAACATTTACTTAGTCAATATAAAGTCATGAGTTGTCACTGAACCAGTTCTATGCAATTAACTACAGTGTGTGCAACAGAATTCAATTTTCAATTCAGTTTTGCTTATATAGCCTCAAGGTGCTCTATATTGTAGGGTAAAGACCTATAATAATATTGAGAAAAACAATCAGATGAACCCCTATGAACAAGCGCTTTGGCGACAGTGGGAAGGAAAAACTCAATTTTAACAGGAAGAAACCTCCAGCAGAACAACGCTCGGGGAGGGACAGCAAGAGAGCCAGAGATGAATAATAACTAATGATTAAATGCAGAGGTGAGTGAAAAGGAAACAGTAACTGCATCATGGGAAGCCCCTAGCAGCCTAGGCCTATTACAGCTTAACTAACAGAGTATTCAGGGTTACCTGATCCAGTCCCAACTGTGTGCTTTGTCACAGTTTATTTATTTTCCATACAGAGGCGTCTAAAAGCCGAAGGCTCTGCCTATCTTTGTACATGGAAGAGGAAAGAAGTTGCACAGAAGTGTGTAAGACTGCAGCTCTGCTTCATGGTCCCAACTCTGGATAGTTACATATTGGGTGGAAATGAAAGCACTCCATTCAAAGTGGGATGGATGCTGCCTCACCTAACAACACCAGACTTTTCCCAGAAAGTTTCCCAGTTATCTGTAAAGCACATAGCTTTTTGCAGTGCAGTGATTAGCAGTTTCCCTCATAAGAAGAATATTCCACGCTCTAATCAAACCCTAGGGGTCCTAGCACTGCTAGGACCGCTTGTTGTAGGGCTGCCAACTTTAACGCGTTAATGCCGTCATCAAGATTAAAAATTTTAACGCAATCAAACCATCTGCAGCACAGAATGGACAAAACTTTGGACAAAGTGCCCGAAATGCATTGACAGAGACATTTCAGGGATTTTGAGTCATTCCAAATGGATTAATTGCGTTGCAATTTTTAATAGCATTAATCGTGATAACGGCGTTTACATTGAAAGCCCTAGTTTGTTGGTTTGTTTTTATTTTGTTTTATTTTGCAAGCTGGTCGTTAGATGCCGCTCCAGCCGGCCCGCCCCTCTCCTCCTGTAAGCAGCAGGCGCACCTTGCAAACAGAAGGGCGAGCAACTTTCTTTTTTTTTTTTGCAGATGCCATGATGCTGCCCTGGGGAACCGCCCATGTTGCCCATATCAAAAACTGCTGCCTAGGGGTATGTTCTCACCAGGAAGTCCGCATAGATGTATGGTTAGATGTGGCTGGTAGACTAAAGCACTTTGACTGGTCACAAAGATGAAAAAAAGCTACATAAATCAGTCAGCCAGTGTAAGAGCTCATTGAGGCCTGCAAAGAGTCTCAGTTAGATACAAATTATTTTGCAAATCTTGATTTTTGCTTTTATTGGTTTTAGAAATTCAGATTACAAAATCATTCCTTAGTACAAACTATTACAAAAATAATCTTAATTAGATAAAAGTAGTTGGGGTGAGTTTTTTTTGGTAAGGTTTAAGGAGAGAAGTGTCAGATTGGCACAAGCTGCTGCACCTTTGCTAATCAACTCTGCCTTGTTAAGCAGCAGCAGGGTGGTTCCTCACGGAGCACATGTGCATGCTAGCTAATATAGTTGACTCAGGAGTGAACAGCTTCCGCTGATATAATATCTGACTTTTCTGGAGTTTGACACTACTAAGGGGCGAAAACAGGCCTTATTCTGTTTTTTGCGTGAGCGAGGAAATTTCCCTGTAGATGTTCAGTAGTTTTATAGAATCCTTATTTGGTTGTATTGAGTGGAATGTAAAAGTGTTTTTTAGTATCTGCTCTAAAAACAACACTTTTAAGCTAACATGGAGTCAGCCTAAAGCGGATTGATCACTTTAGGCCTTCACTCCTCAGAGAGATAAATAAATAAATAGTAAGACTGAGCACACAGCTGCAGTTTGTTTTTATCACACACAACCCCAAAACCAAACCTTTCACCCTGACATGATTATGGAAGGTAGGCGGGGTGGAAGTGCTTTGCCCTCGTGACTTTTTTTTTTTTTTTTAATAAGTCTCATCTTTGCCTTCGGAGAGGAAAGCTCTTTCTGGCCTCTAGCCACAACAGGTTCGAAGGTCCTACATTCAGATTAAGCGGAGCTTCTTCCCAACAGTGACGTTTGTTGGACCCCCAGAAACTGTAAGATGCCTCTGTCCCGTTCGCTTTCCATGACATCCCTGACCGGGGTGCTGCCGGCCTGGGAGGAGGACGAGCTGCCTGTGGAGGACCTGCTGCTCTTCGAAGTCTCCTGGGAGGTCACCAACAAAGGTCAGTTTCATCAGAACTGTATTACTTCTATTTCCATTTTATACAGTAAAACACTGGATGTATCATTGTAGTATTTATTTCATTTGAATCAGTTAGCTCATATTAATGTGTTTGAGTCAATATATTTCAGTGTGCGTGTGTATATATTTGTTTTTTTAATCACTCTTGTGGCTAGAAAAACAATATACAGAATGTATAAATATCTATGAATCAAAGGAATTAAAAAAAACTTGTGAAACCATAATGAACAGTAACAAATGTGTATCTTTAAAGTATCAGTATTTCAGTTTAAACATCACTTTAATTTGTATCTCTAATACATGCCATGTGACAATTTCCTGTTTAAAAAAAACCCCTCTGTCTGTTAATATTAGTAATATTTTATGAAAGAGTCACTCTTTGCCCCTTGAAGAGCAAATATTGCACTGAGTGTGCTCCCTCTGAAGAGTTAAACATTAAGCTGATGCTCATGTAGTGTCCTAAACACAAAAAAGATAAAATGACTGAATATTGAATTGGTTTGCATGTGGACAGCAGGTGTCGTGTTACAGTACTAATTGTGGCTTTTGCCTCGAATCACTGAGAACATTTTATGCATAGTGAAGATTTCTGCTGCCTGTTTATTCACTCTTACTGGCAGTTTGGATTGAAGTTGGATATGGAAACTGCAACTTTTTGTTTTTTTTAAAGATGTGACAATAGCACATTGTTTCATGTTGTGTTTAATTACCTTTAATTTCAAATTAATGAATCTAAAAATGTAAATATTAATTTGAACATTAAGGTTCAGAGGTTATCAGGCACTCTGCTGTTTTCTCTGGCTTTACTGTTTATATGATCCCTGCTCTCTGATGCAGCTCAGACGTCATTCTCCACTGAATGTTTTGGTGATAATATCAGTATTTGTCTTTATGCTGCCTAGTGAGACTGAAAAACATTACCACATGTGCTTTGACCCCTACAAACCAGAAATTTTGTGTCTGCTACAAATGGCACCAGTGCAATATCAGCTCCTGGCCAAAATGGGTTTGTATAAAAGATCTGTTAAAGCAATTGATGGCCCCTGACTATTTTCAGTGATTTAGTGTTTGACTAAATGACTGAACAGCTGATGATAATGTATGTAGGTATGTTTTGTGTCTTTCTTTCCATTTTTGTGGATTTTTAAATGACAATCTGGATTATGTCTCTGCACATAATAAGAGGTTATTTAACAAAAGTAAACCAAAAGCAAAAACACTGTATAGAAAAACTAGGAACATCTTTCCTACTTCCATAGGAATTAGGAGACTGAAAAGCAGCCAGTTGCTGCTACTAAATGCATTTGATTAACTGATCTGGAAATGTGAACAGCTATAGAAGTAGCAGTAGTTTAATTATCATTCAGGTGTCTGTTCACCTAATGCCAATGAAGATGGAAATCAAAATGATGAGGAAGCAATTTTTGTTGCCCATCAGTCTGTAACCGGTTATAAGGCTGCTTCTTGAGCAATTTGAAATCAGTCATTCTGCAGAGAGGGCATTAGCAAGTCAGAAAGCACTCAAAACAGTTTTCAGTCTTTCAGTTGACATTCCAGCAAATTCACCCCAATGATACTCAGAAACTTAACCCTCTGGGGTTTAATTGGCCATTTTTTTTCAATACTTTTGATTTTACCTTGTATATTTCACATTTTAAAACTGTTTACCTTGCCTTGTTTAAAATAATTCTTGTCAGTACTCCTTGTTTGATTTGGGGGGTTTTTTCTTTTCATTTTGACGTACTGTATTACCTCTAAAATCAACACACAAATAATATGAGGTTAGGAAAAGTTACACTTCTTTTTTTTTTTTTTTAACTGCAAAAACTACAAACATGTTTAACAAATCATTTTCATAACTTGAAAAGCAAAAGAAATTGTAAATGTAAAAGAAATTATGCACAAGTTTTGCAAACAAAGTTATTTGGAACTACTTTCCTAAAAATGTAGCAAGGCCTAAGGCGTTTTTATATAACCATTTAAAACTATTTACAGAATAATCAGGTGTTCTGCATCAAATAGTTAAAGTTCAAAATAAATAACTGGATTAAGAATTAATGTAAAAATGGCGTTGACTCCGACAGATCGCTTTTTACGTCACGTAGCTGCGCAATGAACGCAGTTTTTGTGGGTGGCAGAAAAAAGCAGCGTTCAAAGACCGGGAAAACTGCCTTTTTTTCCGCCACTCAGAAGGGGTGTTGAAGGCGCCCCCCACCCCCTTTTTTTTGACTAATTAAACGGCGATCTTTAACGCCATTTCTTAACCAGACGGGTTAGGAAAAGTGGCAAATTGTAGCACTTTTGGCTTGCAACAGTTAAAAGTTTTTACCCTTTTCTTTCAAACACTGACAGTTTTTTTTTTTTTCCCTCCACATATTACTGTAGTAATGTGTTAGGAGTCTGTGAACATACAGACTGGTTCCTATTGGACTTTTTACAAGAATTTTTAAAAGACAAGTCAAGTCAAAAGTTTGAAACCTTTTGCAGTGACTTCAGGTCTTTTCACTTGCCCTGTGTGTCACTATAGTTGGGGGAATCTACACAGTCATCCAGACCAAGGCTAAGATCACTGTGGATGAATGGGGAGACAACTACTACATGATGGGGCCGTACTTCGAGCACAACTTCAAGACTCAGGTGGAGAGCTGTGAGCCACCAAATCCTGCCATCAGGAAGGCCATGGATGCCCTCATCCACAACGGCTGCCAGGTGAGGGATGGGAGAGGAAAGATTATCTGTGTACCAGTTGACACACCAAAATGTACTGAGTTGACAGGCATACAATTTGCTTAACCATAAAGGGGACTAGTGGGTCTGGGGGTTCTCACCCATGAAATTAGTTATTCATCATTGTGAAATGATGAATATCACTGTCATACAGTTTGGGCTGCCCTGGATGTACGCTGTGTATGATGGGAATGATGTGATTGCATTGTGATTGCTGGATGAGGATGGTCACTGAATGGTAGTTACGCAGGAGGCTCAGATGCCAAATGCGTGTTTGACCACTAGAGGGTGCACATATGCTGATGAGACAGTTGCAGATCAGACTGTCAGAATACATTTCTTAAGGAAATAACAATTAGCATGACTTTAGTAAAAAGCTACACTAAAGCTGCAAGGCTCCTTGGAGATGTTTAAAATGATCCCTAAGTTATATTGTCTAACTTTAAGAGCAGATAGAAAATGTGTTTGTAAGAACACAACTTGGCTGTATATTGCTGTCATGCAAAAAAACAACACAATATAGTGATCACTTTATACTTCAAATGCATGCATCCAAAATTTCTCTTAGCAAAGTGGATATAACCAGAATCTTCATACCACCTACGCCCTAAGTAGGGTTAGGGTTAGGCTAACCTCAGGCTAAAACTGTTGCCATGAAACTGAATGCATATCCTGGAATAGAAGCACAGAGGCACTTAAATCTGAAAGTGTCCCTAATAAAATTGAACTTGTTTTTAATGCAGGTTCATTTTGGTCGCTGGCTGATTGAGGGCAGCCCCTACGTAATCCTGTTTGACATAGGCTCAGCAGCCTGGAACCTGGACCGCTGGAAAGGGGACCTTTGGGACACCTGCAACATTGGTCTGCCCTACCATGACCGAGAAGCCAATGACTCGCTCATTTTGGGCTCCCTTATTGCATGGTTCTTCAAAGAGGTGCATTATAAGTGAACCTAATTGTCTTGTTGGCTCCTATGCTGAGTTTTGGATTTATAAAAATAAATAAATCTCAATATGCATCACTGAGATGGTTGGCATAAGTAAACATGGCAGCTTTCTTTTGTTTTTAGTTGACAGACCACCTTGGAGACAAACCTAATGTCATCAGTCACTTCCATGAATGGCAGGCAGGTCCTGGACTTATTCTCTCTCGCTCACGCAAAATTCCCATGGCGACAGTATTCACAACACATGCCACCCTGCTGGGAAGATACCTTTGTGCTGGGAACACTGACTTTTACAACAACCTGGACAAGGTGAGAGAACAAGAGAACTGCCTTACAGCAAACAGACGCATAGTAACACTGTTTGTAGTTGGCCTATAACTGTCATGGACACCAAGCCATTCCCTTCTTATGACTCTAGTTAATAATACAGGCAGGGAAATTTGTCAATGTTTTATTGTGAATCAGAGCTTGATCTTTACAGCTGATATGTTGCCTACAATGTGCATATTAGATTCATTATAAATCAATTTCAGATAGTTGAATTGGGTAGTACTTAAATCCTTTTGACCCTAATAGAAGGGGGAAAAACATCAGTGTTTGTAAACATAGGGGCACTACAGTAGGCATGTTATTTATATTATCAAATCACAATAGTAATCACTTTTATATTTCATATTGCACGGCCTTTACACTACAATATGAAATGCAAAAAGTGAGCAAAGAAGAGAAGCCCACAGCATGCTGAGGCCTATTGCAGTGTACCTATGAAAACAGAACAAAAAGCAAAGTTCTTAAGAGTCTGTCTCCTGACACCCCACGTCCATCACAAAATACGCGTGCAACTCACACTCGCGCCTCTCTGCCTACAATGACCAGCCATAAGATTTATGCTCATATTTAAAGGTTTAGCTCTTTTAGGACTACTTAGAGCATCATTAGTAATGTTGAGCTACATTTGGAGATGTCAATGCAATGTTTGTAATTGGCCACACAAGCTAAAGGTCAATGTGGAGCTAAAGGTTACTCCTTGACCGAATGGATAATTGACAGATGATTCTTAGGACCATCACTTATTCTGTCGATGGAATCTTGTTAACTGAGAGTCGGAAAATGCAGCCAATGTGGTAAAACAAAGCAGGATCATTTCCAGACTTACAAACTGTAAATGAACTTTAAAAGATTTTTTTTAATTCATTTAATTGAATAAATGAAATGCAATATTTTATTATGCTCTTGTTTATGCTCAACTATGCCTGAAATTGATAATTATACATGCTGTTATAACCAAACCTTTTTGTGGACCCACGAGGGTAGTCGAGATCTTGCTTTGTAGGATTAATGAGGATGCGGTGAACTAAACTGGTGCAGTCTCATCCTCATTTTCCCAGTATGTTTCATGACAAACGCTCATACTCGGGCACTCATGTCCTCTCTTGCTCATTTAAACATGTATGCACGCTCGCATCCACACACAGCATAACTCTGTATTTGTTTGTGTACCTCCCTCTGTTTTGTCTTTAGGTGTTGTATCGTTGGTGTACTTTGTTACAGAGGAAGCACGTCTGTTTGCATCTATCTCTCCCTCTTTTTTTTTTTTTTGTCCCTTCTATTCTTCCACTTCTCCTGTCTTTTGCCTAGTCTTCACCCTCTGTCCACTCCAGCATTATATCCACAAGCGATAATATGACTTAATATTTTCTTTTTTAAAATAATTACAACAAAAACATTCCCATGAGGAAAGTAGACCCTCTGTAGGCTCCTCTTGTTACAGCAAATATATTTGGTAAAAAAAAGGCATTCAGAAAAATATTCTGCTGCTCTGGGCAGGTTTAAAAAAAAAAAAAAAGCTTGATAATTAAACATGTTTTGTAAAGTAAAATGAATGTTTTTGTTTTTTCTGTTTTTAAAAATTGTGTGTGGCAGTTTAACATTGACAAGGAGGCTGGTGAGAGGCAGATCTACCACCGATACTGCTTAGAGAGAGCAGCAGTTCACTGTGCTCACGTCTTCACGACAGTCTCTCAGATCACTGCTGTGGAGGCCAACCACATGCTGCACAGGAAACCAGGTGGAAAATTTTCACTATACTATCTCCACAAGAACGTAGTTTTACGTTGTCTATTGGTTTTCTGACGATCCATGCAACACAGTCATGCAAGAAATGTTTTTACAAATCACACTACAGTCCTGTAGATAAATACATATCATGATTGACTCATTTGTAGTGATAACTAGCAACAGTAACTTGAAGTAATCAGTTTCTGTATGATGTTCACACAGTCACACAATTTGAAAAATTGGATAATTCATCACATCTGGGGGGGGCTCTGAACTTGGAACACAACTGTATTCCAGGGATTGATGGCAAAAATACCTTCAAGTTTGAAATAAAATTTTGAAGCTAAACACAAAGTAATTTTGATACCGCTGTCAACGGAAAATGAATAAAACCATCTTTTCCTTTGTTGGTACAGATGTGGTCACCCCAAATGGGCTGAATGTGAAGAAGTTCTCAGCCATGCACGAGTTTCAAAACCTGCACTCCACCAACAAGGCCCAAATCCAGGAGTTTATCAGGGGACACTTCTATGGGTTTGTTGCTTTATTAAAAAGTAGTCCTGGCAGCTCTCGAAGTTTGTTGCACTTCATAAAATGAATCGACAATTTCATTTTATTAATCTTTATTATCTCGGTAGTCACCTGGACTTCAACTTGGATAAAACCCTCATCTTCTTCATTGCTGGGCGCTATGAGTTCTCAAACAAAGGAGCAGATATTTTCCTTGAATCACTGTCCAGGCTGAACTATCTGCTGCGGGTGAGGCCGTGTTTGTTTTGTGCCTTTTTGGTAGTGTTGTGTTGTACACATCAAATGGAAACCCATCGTCACCGTCTCTGCAGGTCCACCGAAACGATGTGACGGTCGTAGTTTTCTTCATCATGCCAGCGAAAACTAACAACTTCAATGTGGAGTCCCTGAAGGGGCAGGCAGTACGTAAACAGCTTTGGTACGTCCTGCTTTGCTGATTACTTGTAGCAATTAAATAATTCTGTACAGTACATCCATTTTTTTTTTTCATTGTATACTCTAAATGTGATGAACAATACCCTGGGGGGGGATCTGGAAATCTGTTCTGGATCTGGATTTTTCTCCCTCACTGATCACTTGGGGAGCTGCAGTTTTTGGCAAAATTGTAAATCCCACAGGTTGTAGTGCATCTGCCTCCCAATTTAGAAGAAGGCTATAAAGAACGGCACATGAATGAAATCTGAAATGGAGCCTGGGAATTGCAGGGCCTTCTAAGTTGTCTCTGCCATGTTGTTGTTGCCATGCAAAAGCAGAGGCTGTATGCCAACAGGTAATAAAGAAGAAAGTGCACTAATGAATGAGACAAAGGAGTGTTGTTAGGAGAATTTATTTTTAGGCGCTACTGATGCTCAAGTTCCCTGAACTTGTCGTGTAGCTGTTCGCCACCTGTTTGTGGTGATCACCTGCACAACATTTATTGCTTCAAGCTTGGGCTTATCGACCTTTCTGGGCAGCCACGACACATCAGACAAATCCAATCTTCACTTGTAAATAGCAGACAGTTTGAGACAGCCTGGTATTGATCTGATTTGAAACACAAACCTGATTTAACTGCAGCCTGAACAAAGTGTTTACCTCCATTAGGAAGCTGTACTGAAAGACTCGTCATTATCCAACATTGATTTAAAAAATGTGTACTTCCTCATGAGTGGTTGCCAAGGTGGGCATGGTTCAGCAAAAATGCAACTTAGGAACTTTGCTCCTTCCCTGCTTTAACTCTTAAACTCTAAATAATAATGATTTTCTGTTACTGTTGGTGCTTCAAACTAACAACTGCAGTGGTGATAGATTTCCTTTGCTTTTAACAGGGATACAGCTCATGCTGTTAAGGAGAAATTTGGTAAAAAGCTGTATGATGCTCTGTTAAAGTAAGTATTTCTACTTGCTGAGGTATTTGATGTTGATATCAAAGTGTTGTGTAAATTTGCAGATCAATGATGATGTATGTATGTCTTCTTTCATTAGAGGGCAGATCCCTGATCTCAACAACATTTTGGACCGAGATGACTTCACCATTATGAAGAGAGCCATCTACGCCACACAGGTGTGCGTGCGTGTGCGCGCGTGCGTGTGTGTGTAAACTAATCTTTAATTCTACTTCCCCTCTTTCAAGTAACTGACTACCATTAGTCCTTATTGATGATGACTTAGAAAGATTAATATCAGTAAATTGTACCAGTGTATTGTTTCCCAAGACAAACTGTGTTCAGCTGAAATCTTTACACCTAAGGTGACACTCTTGATAAGAAAATGTTAATATCTGTAAAATGATGTGGAAATTGGGATCTTTTCAACCAGACAGAAACGACCTTTTTACTACATAAAGGGCCATGTTTATGGTTATGCCACTATTACATTTAGGCACATACAAATTTCAGGATAACTTATTTCAACAACATTAAAGATATAACTTTCATTTTGACTCAAATGTTAAAGCTATGCTGGAATATTTTATTTTGAATTTCATATAACTTAATACAATTTTATTTTTTAAATTGTCATCTTGCTCTGTTCATTTAATTTGTGGGTCCTTTTGTAGTCTGCTGATAACAGTGTGGATAACATCGCAGGCTGTCGCAGCATTAGCAGAGAGTGCGGCACATGCAGTTATTCAATCTTCAATTGAAGTTCATACAGCACCAAATCACAACAGTTGCTGTAAGGTAGACCCTACAATAATACATGCAGAGTAAAACCCAACAATCATATGACCCCCTATGAGCACTTTGGCGACAGTGGGAAGGAAAAACTCCCTTTTAACAGGAAGAAACCTCTGGCAGAACCAGGCTCGGGGAGGGGCGGGGCCATCTGCTGCAACTGGTTGGGGCGAGAGAAGGAAGACATGTTATCACGATAACATATGTACACTCCCACAGTAGATAATACGGCCTCATTCTACTAGCTTACCAGCTCAATGTCCTTACTGCAGAGTGTCTTTTTGATAGTCAGATGGTGTAACTCTGGACACTTATCATTCACAAACACAGCCAGACACCCCCCACCCCCTCCCTTGTCTTATTTCTGCTCTCCTTGGTCAGCCTGGATTAGATGCAGATAAACATGGACTGTCTTACTTTTTGGTGTTAGTGTGGTTAATTGGACGGATAAGATGCCCACTGATTCCAGGGCCACCAATTCATCCACGTTACTGTGAAGAAATCTCACATTCCACATGATGAGATGATGGGTCCGTATCTTCTCCTCTGGTTTCGATGCCTGATACCAGATTCCTCCTAACATCTTAGGGCAGCTCTGGACTAGAACAGAGTCCAGCTCCTGCCAAGGATGGTTCCAGATCCTGACTATATCTAGTTGATATCTCTCAACCTCTCACAAGCTCAGGCTTCGATTCCACCAGAGATGTGATGTTTTATTTCCTAATAGCCAGCCCTGGTATCTGGAGACTGGACCACCGCCCTCCTGTAGAGCCTTTGCCTTTGAACATCGCCTGTCACACAATGTACCCAATGCCTATAGCGCCTTCTAACCCTAACCTGCAGGTGGTGGACCTACTGGAGGGAAGCCAGTGTAGCTTCTTTGGGCTGCATCTGACTGGACCCCATTGCCTAAGGGCCTGGTCACCAGGCACTTTTTAAAATCACTCGGGGGTCAATTGAATTCCTCACTTTTATGTTTATCTATCCTAATCGCATACTTTAACCTCTTGGCTTGCAGAGGCACAGCCTCCCTCCAGTAACCACTCACAACATGCTGGACGACTCAGCAGATCCCATCCTGTCCAACATCAGACGTGTTGGCCTCTTCAACTCCAGGAACGACCGTGTCAAGGTAAACAAAACATTATGTCAGCCATGTCAGGTGTGATAAGATCTCTCGATCTCTCTATTGATGGAGATAGATATTAATTTTTAAAATGTATATCTAAAATGTGGAGAGATCTACTGTGACTACACAGTTGGTCTTTAATCTATTAACTTGTAGTTATTAAAAACAAACAAACTGGCTTAACTTTTATGTTTTAATTTGTGCTATGCTGCCAAATAAGGACATGGGCAACTCTTATCTGTGTGTCACCCTCTCAGGTTGTTTTCCACCCGGAGTTCTTGTCCTCGACTAGTCCTCTGCTGCCAATGGACTACGAGGATTTTGTCCGTGGTTGTAACCTTGGAGTGTTCCCTTCCTACTATGAACCATGGGGCTACACACCTGGTAGACTGACCATCCTCATGTTGTAGCCAGGCATACATGTTTCTACACAAATGCTTTATACTTCCCCTGTGCATATTGTTTAGGGCTTCTGTCTTCTGTTCTCCAGGTGAGTGTACTGTAATGGGCATTCCTAGTGTGACCACCAATTTGTCAGGTTTTGGTTGCTTCATGGAGGAGCACGTGTCGGACCCTGCTGCATATGGTGCGTGAGTGCATTCACACTCATGGGTGCACAAACACTGTGAATTATGTGTGTTCATCCTTATGGATTATGTTCTTTCCCCCCTCCTCCTCTCTGTCAGGTATCTATATAGTGGACCGACGCTTCCGTTCTGCTGAGGAGTCCTGCAACCAGCTAACTCAGTTCATGTTCAGTTTCTGCCAGCAGTCTCGGCGGCAGCGTATCATCCAGCGCAACCGAACTGAGAGGCTGTCTGACCTTCTGGACTGGAGATACCTGGGACGGGTCGGTTTCTGATTCTGAAGCCCTGAATAGTTACGTGGTTAAAGTCAGAACAGGACACAATCAGAGAAAACGGGAGTCTACTACTGAACTATATTCTGGTTCAGCCAACAAATAATCAATTTCATTACTGCTTTTGCTGTTTACCAGATACAGGTATACAACAGTGAACAGCAAGCTGCCAACTTTGGTTGTGCTAGGCTATTCCACTTACACAAGTCAAATATAGGGCTACCATGCTGTGGCTCCTGTGAACTGTGGTACAATGTGCCATGTATTGATCTGCTATATAGTTCACCCTCTCCTTTAACAGGATAACGTGCTGACCTCCAAGATGATTGCAAAACAAGCATACAAGATTTCATAATTGGTCCATATGTAGAACAAAGCATGCACCAACTTTAAGACTACTTTCGTCGTTACTGAAGGATGTATTCTTATGGTCAAGATTAATTAGAGGTGGTAGTTCAGACGCCCACATTGCAAATCTTTCATTGAAATGTTTGTTCAGTTCTTAATGTATTTCTGGCTTGTTTGACAGTTCTACATACATGCACGTCACCTGGCCCTTAGTAGAGCTTTCCCAGAGAAGTTCAAGATGGATCCCATGGCCCCTCTGAAGGTAAGGAATCCTTTACAAAGGATTTTGATCATAGTTGTGCACAAAACTTTATGTAGAGTAAGTGTTGAGGAGAAAGTAGAGCTTTGTGAAGTGATTTAAAGAGTTTACTGTTTGTGGGGATTATGTCTGATCCCCTTTTGTGCTCAGAGGACATCCTGGCCTTTCTCGTGTGTTTGGCTGGCCTCTTTTTGCCCAAAGAGGCAGGAAATGACAAAAAAATGTTAAACAGAAAAACTTCATTTTTAAAAAAAATTTTTTTTTTTTTTTATTCTTCCTTTCCCCTCAGTTCTCATGAGGCTAGGACCTTTGCTAGCTAGCTGTGATCCTGTGTTACATTTACAACCTAATTGAAAGCATGAGAAATGTACTGGCGTTACTAAATTCTGTGTGGTTCTTGTACCAAACAAGTTGATGCCATCGGATGCTAATGATCAGCGGCCCTCACATCACATGTGAGAAAGTCTGAGAGACTTGTTATGGTCCATGAAAACATCACTTGACCCTCTTCAGATTGTGGCAGGTAGATTGATTGCATTGTCGACTCTCATATTTGGTCTCTACATAAGCCTTGCTTCCATCTAGATGCTTGCTGAGGGTCATCTTGTTTTATTTATCAAGTTTAACACAATTCAGTCAGATTAAGAGAGACATACAGGAAATGTTAGTAAACATCTCAGGATCTCATGTATCACAGTCTAACTGACAAACTGCAGTATGTGAGATAGTTTGTCTAATGTTCAATACAGCAACTCCAAGGGGAACTTGCTGCGTCCATTCTTGTTGTCCTTGTACACATCCCACTTAAAATCAGACGTAAAAATCTGGCTCATGACATCGACAGAAATACTGATTTTTGTAGTGATTGGATATGTTGGGAACAAGAGGAGTACACAGGACTGGTGGATCATTTTTTTGGAGCAGAGAAATCCTCTGCTTCTGAATGTGGAAAAGACCAGAAAGGTGATGGATATCTAAACGAAGATGGTGGCTACACGTCCCGTGTCTGTCGTAGGACAAGATGCCGCTGTGGTGCAGGAGTTGACATCCAGATACTTCTACATTAAAAGGCTGAATTGGAAGACCAACACAGAGGCTGTATACAAGAAGGGGGTGAGCATCCTCTATTTCCTAAGGGAGCTGAGATACTTCTGGAGAATTTCTGTCAGTTTCTTGTGGAGAGCGGAGTGGAGCTGGTGATGCCAACAGACTGAATAAACAGATTAGGAAGGTTAGTTCTGTGACTGGATGCAAACTGGGAGTCTGAAATACTACAACTATATACATTTTGTTGTTGTTTGTTTTCTTTTCTTGATGAAGTCAACTGCTGTAACAAGAATTTCCTAAGTATTTAAGAGTGCTTTTTAAATCCAATGTTTCTAAGCGATTATCAGATAAAAATGAGCATTTCATGGTTCTAGGCCAGCCTGCCAGCTTCCTTTTTACTTTATTAGGCTCCTCTGCTCACCTGGTAAGGGTTCACACACTAATCATATTAACGATCTACTTCAACTTTAGATTAGTGTAGCAAAATTCACAGATCTGTTTAGGAATCAGACTTACAGTGACTGGGCTCATTTGTCTCCACAGACGGAGGGTTTCCGGTATCCCCGGCCCTACTCGGTTCCACCCTCTCCTTCTGCCTCTATCCATTCCACGCCCCACCACAGTGATGTTGAGGATGACGATGATGAACCCTATGATGAAGATGAGGAGGCCGAGAGGGACCGGATGAATATCAAATCTCCATTTGTGCTCAATGCTGTGCCAGAGGGGAAGAAGCAGCAACCAGGAGAGTCAAGAAACTGAAATGCTCCAGAGTAGCTATGGCCTTTACAGTTGGATGGACTTGACAGACAAATGTGTGCGGCGGTGGGGGGGTCACTGCCTGGTTAGCCCCGCAGTCTACACCACAGTAATGACGACCCCCCCACATCATCACCTTTTGTTAACAATTGTTACACTTATTCTGCTGCCAGGCAATAAAGTCCACCCTGCATAACAAACTTTTTATAAAGTTTGTAGAAAGGTTAAATCTAAGTTTATCATCTGTCTTCAAATGCTAGCTCGCCAAAATAACTTTAGTCAAGCAGAGTCTGAAAATGCTAACTGAACATTACAGTTATTTAAAATAAACTTGAGTAGAACAAAGTGTCTGTCACAGGCTTTCCATTCGTTTGTTTGTTTGCATGAAGCGATAGTAGAGGGTTGCGCTTTAGGAGCAATTTAGAATGAGCAATGAATTTGACACTGTAGCCTTTTAATTTTAGAAGACTATTTTTCAGATTAGAGAAAGCAAAACCAAAAACGATGACATGAGACGAGGGACTGTCAAAGTAAAACAGGAAGTATAACACAGACGTGGACTTTACACTGAACAAAGGGACCACTGAGCTAATCTGAAGGCTGAAAAGTTGAGGTTGGAAGGTCTGCAGCATTTGACTTTGCAAAAATTTGGTTACATCTGTAAACTATGCGTCTCAGTATCCACTGACTTTTTGTGATTGGACTTGTTGCACAAGTGACATTTGGAATCACTAGGATGATGCAACTACCACTTCACATTTAAAGAAGAAAGTGATGGGCAAAATCTAACGACTACTTATTGCCAATTTTTACAGTGCACTTTGGTGTTACCACACACCTCTACACAGTAGTTTAAATATGGCAATATAAGGGAACAAGCTACATGTGATTTGATTCAAAAGACGCTTTGCTTCACTCTGGACTGAAATGGTTTGTGTATGTTTTGAGTTTTCCAAGGTAATCTTGTGGTCTAATATTGCAAAAATTCTGATGTACTCTATTTTATTATTTATCATCACGTTTACACTTATCTTTCCTTGAATTTCCAAGTAACCCAATTTCAGTTTTGTTTAAATTCTTGATTCATATTTTTGAAATCTGGAGCAAATTGATTTTTTGTTTTACAGGGATTGATTATATACCTGAAAAATAACACTGACCATAAAAGTAGAAAATTTGCCCCAAACAGTTTCAATTAAACTCTTTTTATTAAAACATCACATTTCATATTTAGAGAATTTATATTTACAGCTTCCTTTTCCCCCACACAGAACAAATCAGAGGTTGTCTGGCAATGATACAAACATTAGAAATATTCCCTCTTCCACACTGGTAGCTCCTGGATATACACCTCATCTGCGTTTTCATCAGCTAGAAGAGAGGAACGGTAAAAGAAAGTATGGAATTGAAATTGAGCAAAAAGAAGAACAAAACACACATTTTGAACTAAATGCCACAAGATTTGAAATCTTTTTTTTTTTTCTATTATTGCCTTTTCACTACAATCTGAAGTTGATTCGAACTGGAACAAATTTTAAAAAAAATTTTTTCAATCTCTTTTCTTTATTAGGGCATAAAGACAAATTTGTGTCGCAAAAAACCTTCATAAAACTGCAATGACACAGCCATGCTAACAACTACCATAGTACCATAGTTCCCACAACTTGAACTCTAACACCTAAATCATCTGTTTTCTCACAGAGATATTAAAGGACAGTTAATCTTTTTTTTTGTATATTTGGTCAGAGTTGCACTATGACAGTTTACAGTATACGAGTTACCCAATCAGCTCTAGAAATATCTATCTTCTCTCAAAAACAGCTGAAGTGGCCATCATGGCATCTTGTGATGCTCAAAGCATGAAAAACATACATTTGAAAAATGTGTATATAGAACCCATAGGTCCAGATTCTGCTCTCACCTCCCTCTCTAGCCTGCTGTAGGAAATTAAGCAGAACAGTAGCAGCCTGGTCCACAGTCAGCTTCTCTGTGTTGTGACTACGAGTCTCTGACAATCAAGAAAACACAACACAGTCCTGAAGGTGATTGCAGGTCAAGGTCCGCCATGAAAACCACTTACTGTGTATAAACATGGAAAGTTTATTTTTGTCTTTCTTTTAAATAATGAAAGTTAACTCTGTGAGGTCTAAGTCACCATCAGTGTTTACCATAAGCCCTGTGCAATCAAAATGTCCCCCCC
>NW_024582642.1:556621-558373 GCF_018398535.1 Haplochromis burtoni | reverse complement strand
AGAGGCTATTTTGCTTTCAAATTAGAGTTATGGTTACCACCAATGATGACTAAAGGTTCTTTACATTAAAAAAAAATAAAAATTCATTTATTACATTTTACAGGATACTTTATTGTACCTAGGTGAAGAGTGTCGTAGACATCTCCTTCTTTTCGGTCCTCTGAGATGAACCTTCTTCCCTCTGAAAAAATGTTTTTAAAAACAACTTTATGGTTTATTTACATAACTAAATAAATAGATAAATGGTGACAGTAAATGTTTATCGTCACCCTGTTCCTATTATGTCAGTAGCTAGATACATACGGGTGCCCTTGAGGTACAGCATAGCCTGCGGGGTCCAGTTTCTTCGCTGGAATGAGCCCTTTATAGAAGAAATAGTATTTGAAGCTCAAAGCTGGAGATATTTTTATGACTTTAGAATACTGTCAGAATATGAATAATTGTTTTGGTAATCTTGTGACAAAGCAGTTCAACAGGGGAAAAAAAAAATTAAATCAAACCAGCCGTACCTTTGGCGTGCTCCGTGACTGGGAGATAAATGTTGCCAGTAATAAAAGTGTGAGTACATACGCTATTGTGACAGTCTTCAAACCCTGTCGGCAAAAAAGAAATGATCAAATCATGATGTCATCAGCATCCTTCATCTTCCTCACAGACCGACTCACTCAGATATGTGCCTTTATATTCACTTGAAGAAATCTTTTAATAATTAACTCAGTAACTGTGAAGCCTCGGTGAAAAACGTGTATATGCAATATATCTGTGAATACAAAGAAAAAAGTGAACTTTTAGTGAGGACATCTCCAAAATTACTTTGATATTGCTGATTGATTCATCTTTTAGAAAGTGAGATATTAAAATGTTTGCTTAAAATAACATTTTCCTAAATGACATTTTCAAGAAAGAATGCATTTCACTTTTTTGAAGATGCAAAAAGTCCAGATATTTAAAAAATTTTTTCCAATGAAACCTGTTTTAAAAGAAAAATAAATAAATAAATTCCTTCCACCAAAATACTGCAAACGTTTCATGCCTTCCACCTACCTTCATGGTATCACAGGTCCTGTAAGCCTGGCGCCTGCAGAGACAATGAGAGAGTAGAAGGTTCAGGGTAGCTGCTGGTGGTGTTTCCTCTGCCTCTACTTATATCCTCTGTGAACCTTCTGTGCTCTGTCAAGATGCTGCCAGCAATAGGTCATGAAAGTTTGATGGAAAGGGGGCGGTTAGGAGAGTGAATGAATTGTGCCACTAATCGATCCAGTTCCTTTCACAGACAGCTGAAGTCTGTTGTAAAATACCTGTGAATTGAATCAAGCTTCTCTAAACACTTCCTGCTCCCCAGGGTGGTTTTTCAAAATTAGTCGGAGCTGCGGGCCATTAATATGAAATGTGGAGCACCCTGGATGTTCATAACAACAGCAATATTCTCCTCTGTGGTAATTTTTAATGTTTGCACCTTGCTTACTAGAGGAGTATACGGACAGATGTGAGTTCATTTAATGAATCAAAAGGCAACATATCCACTAATAAAAGGAACAGTCCACAGCCTACAGGAGTGAATGAGTGATGTTCACTGTCAGTAATAGACAGTGTTGGGTAAGTTACTTTAAAATAGTAACTTAGTTACATTACTAGTTACTTCGATCAAAAGTAACTCAGTTACTTCAAGTTACTCGTTACTTTCAGAGTAACTAGTTACTAGGGAAAGTAACTTTGGTTTTACTCAGAATTCTCTTGTTAATGTGTTGCTTC